>NW_024080922.1:267406-510045 GCF_003009895.1 Hyaena hyaena
CCGTGAGATCATGACCTAAGCGAAAGTTGGACGCTTAACCGACTAAGCCACCCAGGTGCCCCTAAATAACTTTTTTTAACGTTTATTTTTTTGAGAGAGAGAAAGAGAGAGAGAGAGAGAGAAAGGAAGTGTGAGTGGGGGAGGGGCCCAGAGAGAGGGAGACCCAGAATCCAAAGCAGGCTCCAGGCTCTGAGCTGTCAGCACAGAGCTTGATGTGGGGCTAAGCGAATTAAGTCAAAGAAAGACAGATATCATACGATTTCACTCATATGTGGAGTTTGAGAAGTTTAGTTCAATCTTGATCTCATTCACCCTTCTGTCAACCTTCACACTTTCAACTACAAATGAAAATCTCGTATTTGTGCATCCTTACCTTACAAATCAATACCAAGAAAACAGGTAACTATGTGGTAACTGTATTCCTCTAACGAGCTGTACATTTGGCATGAAAACGTATCAAAAGGCATCTACAAAGTTTGGCTCAGTCTATCAAAATTCTCCATTCGAAGAACAATGTATTGAGTGATTTCTAGGTGCAGATCACAAGTAACGGTGCTGCAGGCTTGACCCCAAGGAATTTAGAGTCTGATAGAGGAAATACATGTGCAACAAACTATAACACAGAAAAGAATGAAAAAAACACATGGGTGGGTAAGCACAATGCTAGGGAAAAAACTGAAGATGGAGTGATCAATTCCAAATGCAGATAGTAGATTGTAATATAACCTTGTAGATTGGAACTGGGTTTTTTGGTCCTCCAAACCTGAACTGCGCGTAGTAGTTAAGTCATCGGGGAAATGGATGTGGATTGATTCATCCTAAGAAGGGAACATAGAAGGGGCACCTGGGTGGCTTAGTCGGTTAAGCGTCCGACTTTCACTTAGGTCATGATCTCGCGGTTCCTGGGTTCGAGCCCCGCGTCGGGCTCTGTGCTGACTGCCAGCTCAGAGCCTGGAGCCTATTTCAGAGTCTGTATCTCCCTCTCTCTCTGACCCTCCCCTGTTCACGCTGTCTCTCTCTCTCTCTCTCTCTCCTAGAAATAA
This sequence comes from Hyaena hyaena, assembly GCF_003009895.1. Lineage (NCBI taxonomy): Eukaryota > Metazoa > Chordata > Mammalia > Carnivora > Hyaenidae > Hyaena > Hyaena hyaena. The sequence goes on from NW_024080922.1 coordinate 268,450, forward strand.
ATAAAAATATTTTTTTAAAAAAAAAGAAGGGAACGTAGAAGCTAATGTTTATGAAGCGTGTACTATATGTTGACACAATGCAAAGCACTCTGCTCCCATCTCCTCACTTAATCAAATAAAGGAAAGCAAATTGGAAAGAGGAAATATGCAGTTTGCTCAGTCACACATTCATGTACATTTTATTTGATGTTTTGATGTTTTATTTTATTTTTGAGAGAGAGATGGATTGCGAGCAGGGGAGGAGCAGAGAAAGAGAGGGAGACACAGAATCCAAATCCAAAGCAGGCTCCAGGCTCTGAGCTGTGAGCACAGAAACCAACAGGGGTCTTTTTTTTTTTTTTTTAATTTTTTTAAATGTTTTATTTATTTTTGAGAGAGAGATAGAGACAGCATGAGCAGGGAAGGGTCAGAGAGAGAGGGAGACACAGAATCTGAAGCAGGCTCCAGGCCCTGAGCTAGCTGTCAGCTCAGAGCCCGACGTGGGGCTTGAACCCATGAACCGTGAGATCATGACCTGAGCTGAAGTCAGGCGCTTAACCGACTGAGCCACACAGGCGCCCCCCCAACACGGGTCTTGAACTTGCAAGCCATGAGATCATGATCTGAGCCAAAGTTAGACACTTAACTGACTAAGTGACCCAGATGTCTCCTTGTACATTTTAATAGTACACTGAAAGGATATCTCCATATAATTGCATTTTTACTAATTCCATGATATCCAAAAGCTATCATTAATTTTATACATGTAATTATATATGTGATAACTAAATATTTTCTAATTAAACATAGATACCAAATCGTCTAGTAAATTACATTTCTAATTACACACTGATCGAGAGTATGTATTTATAGCACATTACCATATTTACTAATTATGTTAAACATAGAATTTTACCACACATGAGATATGTCATTTCCACTGCTTTTGTTGCTTTTTCTTACCTTTTTATTCTCCTTCCTGCTCTTACTCTACACCTCCCTCTCCTCCCCATCCTTTCCCTCCTCCTTCCTCTTCATTACTTTCTTTAACCACAGTAAAAGACGTATTCAAGTTCTGAGACTCTCTTCTTTATAATAATCTTTATAGGTAAAAGAAGATTCCCTTAGGTTTGGGAATTAGCTTTTAGCCTGTGTCTCTTGTCAGCCTAGAAGAAACCCCTTAATCTCCTTTCTCTGTCCAGTGACTTATTTTTCTTTCTGTGCTATTTCCTTTTTCCAATACCAAATTACATGTAAAAGACAATCCTAACTCGTGTCAAGATAAATCTCAGGTATGAATTGGGAAGGCCTTGAAGGGCACTGAAAGCTAGCAGCCAAGTGCTGTAAACTCTGTAGATGCTTGCTACCCCTCTCTCCCCACTATTTTCTTTGCGTGGTTGGACCATGGGGAGGAAACGAGGCCAGCCTCCTAGGTTAGATGCCCGAGTAAAGCGGTCAGATTCATTAACTTCCATGATTTTAATCCAGACCCATCTTCTCCGGGCGGGGGGGTGGGAGAGGGGGGGAGGAGGAAGGGAAGCAAGAGAGAACAATGAACGATTCAGCCACCAGGGTGAAGGGAGGGGAAAAACCCCAAGGGGAGGCTCTCTTCCCTCAGATGTCTCCCCGGAATTGGCAAAGACAGTCTGCATAGACAGGCTATGCTTACCCTTCTGCTCCTCCTTGGGTGTGCTCATGCAATGCACAAGAGTTCACCCTTCCTGAAAACCCATGAGAGAGAGAGAGAGAGAGAGAGCACTTAATAATGGGGTGTCCACAGTCTCATTGTCCAAACACCCCTTCGTCTGGGAAGGGCATCTCGGGCATGGGGCTGTGGCTGTCCCGGCTGCTCAACAAACACACAGGTATGTCTGGGCGTAAAAGCCAGAGACTAAGTTTTTCAGAAAACAAACGGAACACAGTGAGTTCTTATTACACAAGTTGTATCTGAAGGAAAGTGCGGGGTAATTAGAAATTGTTCGAGGGGCACCTCGTGGCTCAGTCGGTTAAGTGTCTGACTTCGGCACAGGTCACCATCTCATGGTTCATTGAGTTCAAGCCCCAAGTTGAGCTCGTTGCTCTCAGTGCAGAGCCCAATTCCATCCTCTGTCTCCCTCTCTCTGCCCCTCCCCTGCTCACCTTCTCTCTCTCTCTGAAAAATAAATAAAATGTTAAAAAAGAAAAGAAAAGAAAGAAACTGAAAGAGGACACAAAGAGGTTGGGTGTGATTCAGGAAGGTCCCCCTACATTCTGTCACACGAGAAGGAAATGCTTCCGTCTTCTATGTCCTCATCGCCCTCTATGCAGTATGTCTGCCCTCGGCCCCAAAGTTGGTCTCCGACAGGTAGGAGAATCTCCATACTTCAGGAATGGGGTCTGGCGAAAAGTCACTGCATACATCGCATCTCCCTCCCACCCCATACACATTCCTGCCCTCTCCTCATACCCACACGCCGCACGTATCTTATACCAGTAGAACAGCGAAAAGCAGGGACGCCTGGGTGGCTCAGTCGATTAAGGATCAGACTCTTGATTTCAGCTCCGATCATGATCTCACAGTTTGTGGGGTCGAGCCCCTTGTTGGGCTCCGTGCTGACAGTGTGGAGCCTGCTTGGGATTCTCTCTCTCTCCCTCTCTCTCAGCCCCTCTCCTGCTCCCTCTCTCTCAAAATAAATAAATAAACATTAAAAAAAAAAAACAGAAAGCAAATTGAGGCCATTTTAAGGAAAAATAAGACACAAAAGAAGTGTGCAGCCTGAGGACAGTGAGTGGGACATGAAAGACGACGAGGCTGGCTGGCTTCTCAGCCTCGGGTTCGAAGCTAAGGCACTGACTGAAGATTAGAACTGGGATAATAGTAATCATAGCTGATGATCGGGTGCCTCTGTTTACGGACATTATGTTCACACACATGGTTCCCTCAGCATGGTGGTTAAAGTTCACTGGAAGTGGCCGTTTTCCCCGCTCCTCCCTTTGCAGGGGGCTGGAGCTGGTCTGGCCAGACAACCCCGGAGGAGATCCTGTGAGAGTTGTAAGGTTCCCGGGGGACCAAGAACTAGAGGTTTGTGTCTCAACTGATGGAAGACATGGTGGCCAGAGGGCCAAGGTAGAAGGAACCTGAATTCCACACACTGACATGAGTTGAGAACTGAGGTGGGCGCCAAGGTAGAGAAGCCAAAATTAGGATAAGGAAAGATCACATAAAATAGGCAGAGAAGGACAGATTAGGACCCAAGGTCCTTGGGTGAGGAAACAGAAACACGTTGTTTGGAACGATGCTGGGAGCATCTGAACACAGCAAACCCCTCGGGCATAAGGTCCCTCTGAAGGATGTAACAGACACCACCCAGTCCCTCTCGGGTTCCCCCCAGGAATTTGACAATCAAGATACCTAACTAAAAACGTAAACCATGGGGGTGCCGGGATGGCTCAGTTGGTTAAGCCTCCGACTTAGCTCTGGTCATGATCACACGGTTTGCGGGTTTGAGCCCCGCATCGGGTTCTGGGCTGACCACTCAGAACCTGGAGCCTGCTTCAGATTCTGTGTCTCCTCTCTCTCTGCCCCTCCCTCATTCGTGCTCTGTCACTCTCTGTCTCAAAAATAAATTAAAAAAAAAACAAAACAAAAATATTTAAAAAATAATAAAAATAAAATAAAAACGTAAACCATGAAACATGTTATACATGGGACAGTATGAGCAGTCTGACTCCTCACACAGTGAAGTCAAGCCAATCAGGAAAGGACAACCCAGCACCCAGAGTTTTCCAGGCAGTAAAGGTAGAGCCTGAGAAGGAACGAGGGGGAAGGGGGCGCTGACCAGGACCTTAGAAAACAAGGACTCTTACCTATAGTCACAGGCATTCACTTTCGAATGTCCCCTCTCTGAAAAGAGAGCTCTTCCTTTCTGATCTTATCCCCTCGTGAACTTCTGTGTGCTGCTCACTTGCGTTCACCTCTTCATTCTTCGAAGGGGCAAGTCTTCGAAGGGGCGAGACAACGAATCCTGTGTATTGAGGTAAAAAATCGTGCAGCAGAATCAGACACCAACCAGAGTCACGTGTCCCAGCAAAAGCAGCTGAGGGTCAGACGAAGAGAGGCTGACGTGAGGGACTGCCTTGAGCTTCTGGTCCCAGAAGTTTTGTTCTATGCGTCGTGTTGTGTGGGAAGATCGCCATTCCCAGGGGGGCTGGGCTGGGGCTGGGGCGTGAGGAAGAGAAGATTGGCCCCCGAGCCCTTTCCTTTGCTCTGCCCTACAGCCTGTCTCCCCACCAAACGGGCCGCTCTTGCCACAGGGTGGGGCCCAGCTCCCCCAGCTTCTGCCCACCAGCTGGCCTGTCAGCAGCTCTCAAACAAAACACGCACACGTCCTTCCACAGTCATAGTTGCTTCACGTGTGTTGTGGGTTTTGTCGCTGCTGTTGTTCTCAGACACACATAGCTCTGAGACTATGTAAAGAAAAAAGTGAACATTTTTCTCAAGCAACCAAAATCTGCAGCACTAAACTTCACCTGCAACGTACAGGACTTTTTCGGCTTCTAGGGTAACCGTATCCGTTAGGAATGCTTTCCGGACGCTAAGAACAGAGAGTCGTGCCACCAGGAGCTTAAACGGATAGCATCTATTTTCTTAATGTGACAAAAATAATAGGGAGGCTGCACAATGATGCCCACTTCACCATCTGAAAGGGCCACGTGCTTGGCCTCTCACTGGTGCAGTATGGCTGCCTCAGCTCCAGGCATTCGAGGCCAGAGGGGGAGGACGGGCTGACACCAGCGTAGGCTTCTCTCCCACCTATACCTTTTGTCAGGAAGCAAAAACTTTCTCAGCAGTAACTCCCACCCACTTCCTTTTATGTCTCATTAGGGAGAACTAAGACACATAAGCACTTCTGGTTACAAAGTAGGCCAGGAAAGCAAACATCTGCTTGTTTGTGTATTTGCTTGTTTCCCTCAGTTTCCATAGTGGGAAACGGAGAAGGGGACGGGGTTTGGGAACAGCTCTATTGGGTTCCAGGGCTACCCTACAGGGGGCCAAGGCACAAGTTACTGTGTAGAAATAGTGACCCATATGGGCAGCTGGACGGAGCCTCAGGCTGGTGGTTTCTGACCTCAAGCCCGACCTCGCTCACCTCCATGGGCTCACACGCACGGGGCAGCAGAGATGGTCACGCACTCTGGTCTCAAGACCACCTCCTTGTGTTCTCTTAAAAATTGAGGAATCTCAGAGAATTTTTCCTTACCTGGCTCATATCTATTAATATCTGCCATATTAGATACTGAAACTGAGAAATTATAAGAGCATTTCTTACTTCATTTTAAAGTCACAATAATAAACCCCTTACACGTGAATACTGGTAAAACACAAAGAACATATTTTTATGAGGCATAACTCTATTTCCAAAGAAGTTAGTGGGTACAGGTTCGCCTGGGTGGCTCAGTCAGTTAAGGCTCTGATTTCAGTTCAGGTCATGATCTCACAGTTCGTGGGTTCCAACCCCGCGTCAGGATCTATGCTGACAGCTTGGAGCCCGGAGCCTGCTTTGGATTCTGTGTCTCCCTTTCTCTCTCCTTCTCCCTCACTCGTGCTCCCTCTCTCTCTCTGTCTCTCAAAAATAAAGAAACATTTAAAAAAAGTTTAAGAAATTAGTGGGCACAGTGGCATTGTTTGCATTTTTGTACATCTCTTTGTTGTGTATCTTAACAGAAGACAACTAGAATCTTCTATCTGGTCCTGCGATCTGTTTCATTTTCTCACACCATATAGCTTCCAGAAAACTTGAATGTACACCTGCAGAGAAGAGTGTGCCAAAGGCAAATACTGCCCAATATTATTATAAAACTACTTTTGACCTCACAGACCTCTGAAAGGATCACTTTGAGAACCAGTGCAGTGCAGACCTGCTCGTTCATTGAGAAGGCCCGAGTTAGCCAACAGAGAGTATCTGCCACAGTCCCCATTTCCAATTTTGAGCTTCGCCTTTTATTTGTAGAACTAAATGGCCAATTCAGGTGTTAGTCTCAGAATTAAGAAATTGTCTTTTCCCCAGTTACGTGTGATTCTTGTAGCTCTTACCAAACAGAAACTTACCAGCAGTTCTGTAAACACAGGCTAAAATTTTGGTTCCCCGTATGTGCATTTGGATTTCGAAGGTCATGAGGTCTTTTCAGTCATGACTCAAATAAATGAGGTCTTTTTTTGTTCTCTTCTGGGGAGTATCTGCAAGAAGGAAGGGTCCCTCCTGAGCTCATCGCACAGGAAAGAGGCGGCAGTGAGTGGAAAGGTGGGCACCAGAAGGATGAATCTACTTCTGCCTTTACCCTCTCGCTCCAGGCTTCCTTGATGCATGTCTATGCAGCTATTCCGTTCTACAGGGATTATGGAAGTCACGGTTGATGACATCCGAATTCACACTCTAAATCTTCAGCAGCTCCAAGAATTAAACCTAAGACTCTCAGTCAAGTGTTGTCAACATTTAATTATACATGGCTCATTCTCATTAAACTGTTCATCCCCGTCAGCTAGTCCTGTATAATTGTGTGAGAGTTCACAGGGCCACATTTGGGACGGAGGCCCAGGACTTCTGATATCTTCCCATGTGATCTTCCCCAAGTGCTACAGAGGTTGATGCTGGGATGTCAGACCACTGTGGGCAAAGAGAAGGAGGAGCCAGAGAAGACCCTCCATCGGCCTCTCAGTCCTGCGCTGGTAGTGTTCTGAAGAGCCTTCCTGCACTTGCTGCACTTGCTGCTTCCTTCCCCTCCCCCTCCAGCCAGATCTCTCCCCACCCCCACCCTGGTTGGAAATCACTGGTCCAGGTTGTTAGGAAAGAGCTTTATTAAATTTAAATTTAGCAGGCGAGGTTGTGGATAACCCTATCTCTGTTTCTGGAAAACAACTGTTTACTATTCTAACACCCCAGAAACCTGGCAACCGGCTACCGGCGGCCTGGCAGGCAGAACTCAGCTCCCAAAGCCTTGGTGCAGCTGCCGAGTGAGGGACCCCCCGCCCCGAGCACTCCGCCCCCCCACCCCCCAGCCGGGTGTTTGGGTCAGACAGGGCGCGCGACCTAGGACTTCTCAGGACCGAAACGGGCAGCCGGGGCCTATTTTTGATGAGCCAGAGGATTATTAAGAGAGGAAATTCCACAGAGTCCATGTACTGCTTGAAAAGTATTTTGTTCTACTGCTTTCTTTCTTTGTCCCTCCGATTCTATTTCTGTGTTCCCCTCTTTTTCGTTGACGGGTCTGGAACTGAAGGGCAATAACGTGAAAGTGATTGTCCTCAAGAGATGTTCCTGGGTGGAAAATTGGATCACTGACAAGCCCTGCCGCCGCTGATGAGAAGGCAATCTGGGAGACGCTGCAGGAAGATTCGCAGGATAATTGGAGCTCTTGCTATTCGGAGCGGGGATTTTTATTCTATTGCCTCTCATACCGGGGAAAATGGGATGTGGGTTATAGCTGCATGGGCACCGGGGCTGAATTTTGCTGCCAAATGCTGAGAAGCCACCTTGCTGACCCCTTCTTTTTGAAACAGTTGCTGCAGGCAAAGCCCTGTGGGTAGACCCTCTTCTAAATCACACACACACACACACACACACACACACACACACAGTACGTGACACTTGATAATGGAGGGATATTGGAGTGGAGAGGAGGAACAAAACAGTCATGGTATCTAGAGTGACACAGACATGCCTCGTGATCTCCGCATCTAAAATGAGCCTCTAGAAGCTGGATGGAATGGAAAGTGATGACGTGGGCACCTGGGTGATAGGGTAACCTCAGTGATGTTCATAGCCAGTACTACACAAGCTGAACGGACTGGGATCAGGTGCTCATGACGGCATCCCCGACAGACAACGTTATGAAGTCGCATGTTATTCCCAGCTTAAAGTGCCCAGTCTAACGAGCCTAGTTGTTACAGAGGAAATAAAATACAGTTTGCAAACATCATCAGTATTTGGTGTTGGAAATATGCCCTGAAAGAGAAAAGAGTTTATGGGTTTCAAAGGGTGAGTATGTGGGGCGCCTGGATGGCTCAGTAGGTTGAGCGTCTGACTCTTGGTTTCAGCTCAGGTCATGATCTCAGAGTCAAGGGGTCGAAGCTTCGGTTGGTCTCCATGCTGAGCATGAAGCCGGCTTGGGATTCTTTCTCTCTCTCTCTGCCCCTCTCCCCTGCTCACTCTCTTTCTCTCACTCTAAAAACTTTTTTTTTTTAATTTAAAAAATAAATAAAGAGTATGTCTTAGCAAAATGTGTCCAAACCCATCTCTTTTGTGATTGTCTTCAACACGTTTGTTCAACAGACCATATACCAGTCAACAAATACCTGTGTAGTCTTTACTACGGTCAAGGCAGTGTGCTAAAGTCAGACAAATATACAAAGATAAAACTAACATGAAACCTGACCTAAAGAGGATTGCAAGCAAGCAGCAGAGGAAATATACATAAAGAGTTATTCTGCATGTCCCTATTTAAAATATAGGTTTCTACTGGGGCACCTGACTTCAGCTCAGGTCATGATCTCACAGTTCATGAGTTTGAGCCCTGCATCAGGCTCTGTCAGAACCTGGAGCCTGCTTCCGATTCTGTGTCTCCTTCTCTCTCTGCCCCTCCTCTCTCTGCCCCTCCTCTACTCACACTCTGTCTCTCTCTCTCTCTCAAAAATAAATAAAAATTAAAAATAAATAAAGATAGATTTCTACAACTGAATGTCTCACAATAGCAGCCACAGTACCTTGTATTCAGTAAGTTAGGTATAAATGAATAAATCATATATATGAGTAGGGTGATTTTTTAAAACTTTGTAAGTTCCAGTTGGTTAACATACAGTGTAATATTAGTTTCAGGTGTACAATACAGAGATCCAACACTTCCATACACCACCTGGTGCTCATCTCAAGTGCCCTCCTTAATCTCCATCCCCTATTTTACCCATCCCCCCACCGACCTCCCCTCTGGTACCATCAGTTTGTTCTCTGTAGTTAAGAGTCTGTTTCTTGGTTTGTCTTTCTCTTTTTTTTCCCCTTTGCTTCTTTGTTTTGTTTCTTAAATTCCACATGTTTATGAAATCATATGGTATTTGTCTTTCTCTGACTGACTTATTTTGCTTAGCATAATACACTCTAGCTTCATCCTCGTCATTGCAAATGGTAAGATTTTGTTCTTTTTTATGACTGAGTAATATTCCATATAATATATTTCATTATCCATGGAATATGCCCATCTTTATCAGTTGATGAACGCTTGGACTCTTTCCATAATTCAGCTATTGTAGATAATGCTGCTACAGAATAGGGTGATTTTTATGGAGGATGCATAGAAAATTCCAGCCCCTACCCCCAGAATTCCAGAAGCCAGGGAAAGAGTCTAGAACCTTCTTTTTAATAGATATCAGTTGCTGCAATACCAAAATAGTGCAGTTGTAATGATCAAAAAAATTAACAGAGCCTATTTATAAGCTTATTTACAGCTCCTTATATAGTTGAATGAATGACGTCTTAATGGATGATTCTGTAAAGTACAGAATCTCCTGTCATTCTGCAGCACATTCTACAGAGATGGCCAAACAGAGGAAGCTGTAGCTGAGTTTTCCCATTCATGGTTCTCTTTAGCTAAATGGTTAGTTCTCTACACCACTCCCTGCAACCCATCCTGGGTCTGAGAAGAGTGGATATGCAAATATGGAAAATTCATGGAGTCAGGAATATATGGAGGGATTTTCTTGGCTGTTGATTCTGTCAAGAAAGTGAGAACATGATATGCAAATTTTACTGTGAACACGGTCAAGTATAAGTTTTCTCCAAGGCAGTAAGTACTTCACTGTTACACTTCTATGAAAAAATACTGGTGGTACATAACCAAATCATTTTCATATTTTAAACCTCTTAAAATAGCGACAAGTGTTATTTCTTTTATGTCTATTTATTTTTTGAGAGAGAGAAAGACAGAGCCAGAGCAGGGGAAGGGGCAGAGAGAGAAAGACACAGAATCTGAGGCAGGATCCAAGCTCTAAGCTGTCAGCACAGAGCCTCACATGGGACTCGAACTCACAAACTTCAAGATCATGACCTGAGCTGAAGTCAGAACTTAACTGACTGAGCCACCCAGGAGCCCCCTTACAAGTGTTATTTTTACATAATGCTATTCATTTATAAGCTTTGAATAATTAAACTGGCTCCATTAAAAACTGAATTCCAACAGTTACTTCTTTTTTGAATGTTTATTTTGAGAGAGAGGGAATGCACACATGCGTGTGCATGTGTGAATGCGGGAGGGGCAGAGAGAGAGGGAGAGAGAGAGAGAATCCCAAGTAGTATCCACCCTGTCAGCTCGGACCTAGACGCAGGGCTTCATTCCAAACCGTAAGATCATGACCTGAGCTGAAATCAAGAGCCAAATACTTGACCGAATGAGGAGTTACTTCTAATAATAACAAAATGAGGTTGTGGTGGAGACGGGGAGTGTGTAATCCAAAACCTTCACTGTGCTGTTTTGGGAAAACAACGTACAGAAACAGAATTTTTCTAGAGCTTTGGCGAGAAGGCTTGAAAGCAAATTTGAAATATGTCCTCTAAACTTCTTAGCACTTAAAAAAAAAAAGACTAGCAAACTTTTGGCCACCCTCTGGGTCATACCCTGTGGGAGCCATTCTTCCCACTTAAAGACCAATGACCCTCCTGTGGGAGCCTGTCAGTGCTTGGCTCTGCACCTCAGAAGTCACTGTGACAGAACCACAACTCCTGTCCTCTGCCATCCTGTCTGCCAGGAGGCTCCCGTCATGCCCTGCCCGGCCCTGCCTGCAGCACATCGACCCCTGCTGGTCATCTGCGCCTGCCCCTCCTAACTGGGGGATTCCAGAGATTCTCTTTCCCTCGCTCCATAACGCTGGAGGTGTACACCTACTCACATGCTGACAACTATTCTTGACACCAGAGCTGCAGCCATCAAATTAACAGGTGAGGTTCCTACAGTCATGGACATCACACGGTGGGAGATGGGTAAATGAACAAGTACAGAGATAAATAAATATAAGCATTTCAGAGAGTCTTCAGTTCTGGGAATGAAACACTACAGAGTGATGAGAGAGCATAGCCAGGTGGCATACTTTACACTGAGTGGTCAGGAGAGGCCATTCTGAAGAAATATTAGTAACTTTTGCTCTAAGACCGAATGGTAGGAAGACGATGGTGAACATCTGGGAACATTCCAGGCAGAGAACATTCCAGACGAGGAACAGCAATTACACAGCCCAAGGTAAGAATGAGCATATCATGTTCAAGAAACTGAAAAGTTAATGTCACTGGAGAAAAGTAAGAGAGGGAGTGCCATTGACTGAATTATGTGTCCCCAAAATTTATATGTGGAGACCCTAACTCTCCATGTGATGGTATTTAGGGATGAGGCCTTTGGGCAATAATTAGGTTTACATGAAGTCGTGAAAGAGAGACCTTCAAGATGGAATCAGTGTCCTTATAAGAAAAGAAATGCTAGAGTTTGTGTGTTTAATCTCTCTGCCATGTGAGGACACAGTGAGCAGGTGGCCATCTGCAAACCAGGAAGAGAGTCCTCACCAGAAACTGAACCAAGCTGGAACCTTGATCTTGGACCTCCAGCCTCTAATTTCGTGGTAAAGTACATATCTGTTGTTCAAGCCACCCAGCCTCTGCTACTTGGTTATGGCAGCCTGAGTAATTACAGGAGTAATATCAGAAGAAGTAAGAGGGGCGCCTGGGTGGCTTAGTTGGTTAAGCATCCGACTTTCGCTTAGGTCATGATCTCGCGGTTCCTGGGTTCGAGCCCCGCGTCGGGCTCTGTGCTGACTGCCAGCTCAGAGCCTGGAGCCAATTTCAGAGCCTGTATATCCCTCTCTCTCTGACCCTCCCCTGCTCATGCTGTCTCTCTCTCTTTCTCTCCCCTAGAAATAAATTAATTAATTAATTAATTAAAAAGAAGAAGTAAGAAGAACAGTCAGAGAAACAGATCCTTTAGGACTTCGGGCATTGGGATAAGGAATAGGAAAACATCATATCGTTGCCTTCTGTGTGCTGGTTAGTGTCAGCATTTCAGTTGTCTCTTGCTGCATAAAGACCATCCAAAAACTTAGTGTCTTGCAACCCCTCCACCATTTATTTGCTTATGATTTTGCAATTGGGCAGGGCTTGGTGGGGACAACTGGACCCTGCCCTATGAGATCTTGGCCAAGGTCACACGGGCAGCTGCGCTCCCGTCTTAAGCTGGGGTCTTACCTGGGGCTAGAACAACAAAGGTGTCTTCCCTAATGTATGTTAGGTGACCATACACCTCAGCCATGGCAGCTGGGATGGCTGGGGACTGGCTGGGCCTTTCACTCTCCATGTGGTTTCTCATGATTCAGTTGTCTATCCTGATCTCCTTTTTAGCAATTTGATCCCAAGAGGGTGAGAGCAGAAGCTACAATACTTCATCATAAATCTTATGACTGGAAGTCCTTGAATGTCTCTTCTGCATCTGCATCTGCGTATATTAAAAGGAAGGCAATTAGATTCTACTTCTTGCTGGGAGGAGTGGCATACAATGTTGGGAGAAATTGTTGGCACAAATCTTCAGGACTCATCTGTCACAGTCCTCCTTCTGGCTACATCTATTCATTTCCCCCCGATACTCTTCAAAGTCTCATCCAATTATGGTACAAGGCTTGAAGTCCACTGTCTTGTGGTTTACTTCAGATCTGGATGTAAAAGAAGCTCTTCAGGTATGATACCTCTTTCTCTAGATACCTATGAATTATACATTACCTACCAGTCACTTGGGTGGCTCAGTCAGTTGAGTATCTGACTCTTGATTTCAGCTCAGGTCACTATCTCACAGTTCATGGGATCAAGCCCTGTGTCGGACTCTGTGCTAACAGTGCGGAGCCTGCTTGGGATTCTCTCTCTCCCTCCCTCTCTGCCCCTCCCCCCTCACTCTTTCTCTCCCTCAAAAATAAGTAAATAAACTTATATAAGTTATCTACCTCCCAGACATCTAATATCGAATAACGAGACTGAGTTAGTTGCTATCTCTGGTACACAGCAGTCCCTGGTCCATAGCAATTATGAAATCCAGGCAAGCACATATCATGAGCTCCTTTGACTCCAGTGCAGGACTGAACGGGCACAGGAACGTCTTCATTTAAGGCCTCTTTCTGCAGTCTGGAATTGACTACCTGATCCAGTATTTTCCATTGCTCTTAGCTGCACCCTCTGAGCTCTTGACTCCATCCTCTGAGTCATCTTCCCTTTTCCATGGTAATGGAGCATGCTCACGCTGGTTCGGCTGTCAGCCCTTTCCCATCCAAAGAAAGCGGCACTGCAGAGTCTCTTTCCGTCCTGAACTGTTTCTGTCACCTTCAGTTTAAAGTGGTATGACTTTTAAACTTTTTGTGGGCTTTCATTTATCAAATTTCAATCCACTTCATTAAACAAAAACCACATTTACAATTCTTCTCAAGACAATCTCCTCTCCATTTGGGGCTACAAGTCAGGGTGCTGTGGAGTGATGTTCTTAAGGTTCTCAGAAGCCTCAGAGAAAGGATCTAGGAGGGCACCACCTTATCGTTTTATGAGACCTTAACAAAGGGTCTTACAGAGACTCTTGTCTTTATCTTTTTTTTTTTAATGTTTATTTATTTATTTTTGAGAGAGAGAGAAGGTCAGAGAGAGAGGGACACAGAATCTGAAGCAGGCTCCAAGCTCTGAGCTGTCAGTGCAGAGCCTGACTCAGGACCCAAACCCATAAACTGTGAGATCATGGCCTGACCCAAAGTTGGACACTTAACCAGCTGACCCACTCAGACACCCATGTCTTTATCTTGATCCTAAGGCCATGTGTAGCTAGAAGTACCCTGGATTTTATCTTTGTCCTAAGACTATGTTTCCTTTAAGAATCTTTTGCTTATCTAGAATTGCTGAAAATAAGAAATAGTTTTCATTTCCTAACTCATCAATTCCTGGATCAGAAATATATCTCCTAACTTTCACTTGAGACCAAACCAGTCCTTCTGTAGCTCATCTCTCTCTTCCCTTTCTTTATCACAGTTAAAATAAGTCAATAGGCACTTTCCACATTCAGCTGGAAAATCTCTTTGGCAACCTTGACAAATACATTAGGTGCGTGTTATAGCTGAGTACATTCTGCTGCTCTGTAGCACACATTGTCCTTTCTCCAGCTTCCAGGGTAGTTACTTTATTGCTCTTCCAGCCTCCACCACAGTATCCTCATCACCCCTGTGGTCTCCATCTGCCTGACCCCACGGCCAACAGCACACATGTTAGGTTTTTTTTGTTACAGTAGCATCCCAATTTCAGGTACCCATTTCTGTATCCATTACCTGTCAATAAATAACAAACTGGCCCCAAACCTAATGATTTAAAACAATTAGTTATTATTTCTCACAAGTCTGTGGTTTGACTGAGCAATTCTTCTGCTCTGCAAGTTGTTGGCCAAATCTCATTCATGTGTCTGCATGCAGCTGGTGGCCTCGCTTTCCTGAAGAGGAGACTTCTTTCATATGTCTGGGGCTTTGCTTTCCTGAAGAGGAGACTTCTTTCATATGTCTGGGGCCTTGGGTTGGCCATGAGTGGAGGCACCTTGGTTCACCTCCACCTGGCCTCTCTCTCCAAGTGGCATTTCATCTCCCTGGGCGGCACCATGTGGCTTCTCTTTCCAGAAGAAGAGCCTAGACTGCCTTGAGTATGGCCGGTGGGTTCCAAGAAAGCCAAGTGCAAACTAACAGGCACAACATCACTGCTTTTTGACTCTACTGGTCAAAGCAAGTTCCAGAACCAACACTAATCCAATGAGAAGAAAAGCAGATGGGAGGAGCACATACAGATGGAAGAAATTCTTAGTAGTCATGTTTATAGGAAAAACTCCCCCATCAATTTCAACCTACCCTCTGTATCCCTCCTATTCCCTCCCCTGAGGCCTTGCAGAATTCTGAGCATCTCTGGTCAGGACTAAGGAATTCACCTGAGTCCCTTTAGATGCATGTTCAGTTCTGACTTTGACCCCTGGTTTGCATTCATGGCTTTCTACCTTGTTCCTAATACCCAAAGCTTGAACTCTGTCACAGGTATGGTAGCGAAATCTCTCTTGCTCCTATTGAAGACAAAATGACTTTTATTATTAATAGCTAATATGTACTCAACTGTTCTTGGTACCAAGCAAACCTTGAGAGCTTTGCATCATTTCTGATTTGCAAAGGAGAAAACAGATCCAGAGCATTAGCTCAGGAGCCCAAAGTGGTAAATGGCAGAGCAAGAAATCGAGCCCAGGTTGTTTGGGTTAAAAGCCGTCTGCATAACTCCAAAGCTCTACTCCCCTCTTCCTGGGCTGTGGCACTACGTAATTCTGTCAATTCCCCCTACCTGAATTAGATTCTAATTCCTCAACCTCTGCCCAGAGTTGGGGCCCTGCTATGTGCCCATATCTTTCCTAATGTAGGCCCCAAGCCTTCCCTCTTAAAAAATTAAATACAGGGATGCCTAGGTGGCTCAGTCAGTTAAGCATCCAACTTTAGCTCAAGTCATGATCTCACAGTTTGTGAGTTCAAGCCCCACATCAGGCTCTCTGTTGTCGGCTCAGAGCCTGGAGCCTGTTTCAGCTTCTATGTCCTCCTCTCTCTCTACCCCTCCCCACTTATTCTCTCTCTCTCTCAAAATAAATAAATAAACTTAAAATAAATTTAAATCTGTATTCTAGTGAACCATATCATGCGTATAGAAAAGTAGAATGTATAGCTTGATGACTTTTTTCTTTACAAGATGTACTTACTATGCAAATCAAGAAGTAGAGCATTACCATTACTCCAGAAACCCCCACATTGTACCCACCTGCCAGTTACTATTTATGCTCTACAAAAATAACTATCACTATTATTTCTTTTATTACAGGTTAATTTTGACTCTTTTTGAACTTTACGTAGCTAAAATTACATATATTCTTTTTATCTAGGCTCTTACTGCTTGACCTTATGCATGAGAGAATCAATTCTATAAATGTATAACGATGGTTTATTTTCATTTCTTAACGGGTGTTCCGTTGTATCACTGTTCCACAATGTATGTGTCCCTTCATCTGTTGTTAAACATCTGGATTGCTTCTAGATTAAGCTACTACAAATAATGCTGCTATGAACATTCTTGGACAAGCCTTTGGGGCTTACATATCTGTTGAGTTTATACCTGAGAGGTCTGCAGTTATGAAACAATGAATTTATAAAGCATCTATACCAACGTTCACGTCGGCCGGCAGTGTAAGAGAATTTCCACATCATTGTTCCACATCATTACCAACACCTGGTGCTGCTGGTCTTTTTAGTGTTAGCCCTTCTGGTGGTGCATAGTACAATCTCACTGTGGCCTTAATTTGACTGCTTGTAATTAAGGCTGAGAATATATTCATATGTTTATTAAACATTCAGATGTTGTATTTTTTGAAGTGATTATTAGTCTTCTGCCCATCTTTCTATTAGGTTGTCGTTCTTTTGCATTTGAAGCAGTTCTTTAAACGTTCAGTTTTTAAAGAATTAAGCACTAATCAGATATACACAATGTCTCTATTCTTTCTGTCGCTTTTGTGCTGTCTTAATTGTGCTTCTCAATAAAGTTGTTTTTTAAGTATCACTCCTCATAGATGACCGGTTGCTAAACTCTGCTTCCCAGTGGGTCCCACAGCTTCCTCTGGGCCCCCCCTCTAACGCTACCTGCTGCCTGTGCCCTCGCCTTCAGGACAGTGTCTCCTCTTGGCTGCACTGAACACTCTCAGAGTTCAGGGCACCTGTGCCTGTCCATCCAGGGCTTGTCCCATCCCAGAGGACAGATCTGGTGTCCAAGTTCTGGCACTTTCCAGTCTTCTCTGGCTCCCTGAAGTCAACTAGCTGTGCCCAATCATGTTCTGAAAAAAAAAAAAAAAAAAAAAAAAAAAGGTCAGGATGTCCACACAGTTGGCTTATAAATGAACCTTAGAACCCATGATGCCGTGCATTGGGGGAGTCCTAGATATTCTATCTCCTTCTGTCTTAGTCACTGAGGACCAAGTACCTCTTCCAGTCACAGGGAACGAAAACATTAGTTTTAAGCCATGCTTTGAGGTCACCCAAGATACCTCTACAATTTAGTGCCAGGCCACTAATCCGTGAGAGAAATTATACTATGAGAAAATGAAACTCTTAAGCCAAACTGAGAAATTGAATAAATACTCTTGAGTGACTGATAGGTCAAACAGTCAATCACTGTTCCAAACACTACAGAAACAACCAATGAGAAAAAAAAAAAAAAAAGATGCTCATCCATGTATGTTTTAGGTGGAGAAACAGAGCAAACAAGCTAAGTAAGACATCTAGCAGGTTAGATAATAAATACTAAGGAAAGTGAGGTGGGAGTATCATGACGTGGTCAGTGGGTGGATAGTTTTAGACAGGATTTCTAGGTAGAGACTCAACAAAAAGATGACATCTGAGCAAACACTGGAAAGAGAAAGAAAGCCGTGGTGATACCTGGGGGGATGAATATTTATGACAAAGGAAATAGCAAGTACAAATCCCCTGAGTTGGAAGCGTGTCTTTTGTGTTGGAAAAACAATGAGTAGCAAAGAGGCAAGAATGGCTGGAGAAGAGAAAGAAATAGAAGAGGTCAAATAGGTATAAGGGGGTAGGCTTTGTCGGTCATTGACCTACAATATGACACAGAGCGATACTAATTTGGGATAGTAAAGCTTAGATGCCAAGTTCACTGTGTGTTTAGATAATGAAGATGGTTGTAACTTGAGAGTTGTTAAGAACAGCATACTGCAGCCCAGAGGAAAGAGGAAAGAAGAGCAGTGGGAAGGGAAGGGCTAGGGGCTGCACCACAGGACCCGGGGTTTTTCTGGTTGGGGGTGGGGAGCCCTGAGATCCTGAGTCTATAGAGACAAGATTCAGGGAAAGGCCAGGACATGGAAAGGAATTAACAAATCTAAGACACAGAGGTTCAGCCTCGCCTCACTGGCCTCTAGCAGGGAATTAATAAATGAGAAAAAAGGCTGAGATGGCACTGAGAGATCTTACCTGTACAGAGCTCCTTAGTCAAGAGTTAAACTGGGGCGCCTGGGTGGCTCAGTCGGTTAAGTGTCCGACTGCAGTTTAGGTCATGATCTCACAGTTCGTGGGTTCGAGCCCCGCGTTGGGGTCTGTGCTGACAGCTCAGAGCCTGGAGTTTGTCTTCGGATTCTGTGTCTCCCTCTCTCTCTGATCCTCCCCTGCTCGTTCACTCTCTCTCTCTCTCTCTCTCAGAAATAAACAAAACATTAAAAAAAAAAAGTTAAACTTCTCTCTAGTGTCTGCCTGCTTTGGGATCATTCTCTAGTACTTGAAGTGATTGTTTTTTACATTTTGTGAAGGGTTTATCATTTTAATCTATAAGAAAACTTGTCCATTGTAGCTACTAAGTACTAGAAGTGAGACTTCTTTTATTACTATTTCTTAAATTCATGATGTTGTCTGTCATTCTTCAGCAACTCCATCTCACTAGACATGTTTTGTCGGTTCTGACTTATATTCCTCCTTTTGGCTAGTCGTTCTTCTTAAATAAGATGCATTTTTCTGTGTTGGCACATTGGAACTCTGATTTGATGTTGAATTGCCCAAGTTGGGAGCAACCCTCCTTGGAATGAGAGCTGAGCAGTCTTAAGAGCTGTAGAATGTAGAAGCGGGCAGGCGAAGCATTGCAGATAACATGGTGTTTCTATTCTGTCTCTTCTTAGTTTCCTAGGCTCAGGATCAGGGAAGACTCGGGGCATCATTGAGCTTTGTATTAGTAACCATTGCTATGTACCAATATTACTGCAAACTTAGCAGTTCAAAACAACACACATTTATCATCTCATACTTTCTGTGGGTCGGGAGTCTAGGCACAGCTAGCCTGCCATCATCTGCTTCAGCATCTTATAAACCTGAAATTAAGGTTCAGCTGAGGGCTGGGTGGATATTCATCTAAGGCTCAGCAAGGGAAGGATCCATACCCAAGTTCTTGGAATTGATGGCAACACTCAGTTCTTTGTGGGCTGTTGGACTGAGTGCCTTGGTCTCTATCTGGCTGTCGACTGGAGGTTGCCCTCAGTTCCTTGCCATCTGGGTCTTCCCAAAAGTCACTTGCATCCTCAAAGCCAGCAAGAAAGAGAGCCTTCTGTCAGGACCATAATTGTATGTGATGCAATCACACACAGTTTTTCACCTTTGCCAGGTTCCATTGGTTAGAAGCAAGTCTCAGACTTTACCCACACTCAAAAGGGGGGGATTTGGATAAGGGCATGAACACTGCTACAGGGGCTGTGGGGTCACTTTCGGGTCCATCTGTAATAAGTTTCTTCATGACATTTTGGGGCCTGGAGGACTAAACACACTCATGTATTCAAAGCCAATCTGTCATGGAAGGGTGATAGATTTTGTCAGTACCTATTCTACCTATGAGCCTCTCTTTCAAGGCCTTCACACGTGAGTTTCCTGATGTTATTAGCCTCCACGCTCTTCCCCGGCACCCAACAACAGCTAAACATCACACAGAGCAAAGGCTTTACTTCTTCCTGTTACTGCAACTGTCTGGTCCAAGCGAGGCATAGATAGGAAAGGTACAAATGAGCCTCCCACTTAGGTGGCACTAGCCCAGAATCCCTTCCTGTATTTGTTTTTTACAACATGGAACATCTCCCACACCTTAAACAGATTTGTTTTAAATGTTTTATTTATTTTTGAGAGAGAGAGAGAGAGAGCATGTATGTGTGTGTGAGCAGGGGAGGGTCAGAGAGAGAGGGAGACACAGAATCTGAAACAGACTCCAGGCTCTGAGCTGGCTGTCAGCACAGAACCTGACGCGGGGCTCGAACCCACGAGCTGTGAGGTCATGACCTGAGCCAAAGTCGGACGCTTAACTGACTAAGCCACCCAGGTGCCCCATCATCTCCCACACCTTAAATGTCTGGAAGGTACTTAAATACATTATGATACTCTTAAATTATAGTACCTCCAATGGTGTAGCTATTAACAGAGATTTTAGCACTGAAAAATGCTCTGGAGGGGGGAACTGCTTAAAAAAACAGAAGATACTTCAAAAATAAATCCTTTTAGGGGCGCCTGGGTGGCTTAGTCAGTTAAGCGTCCGACTTTCGCTTAGGTCATGATCCTGCGGTTCATGGGTTCGAGCCCCGCGTCGGGCTCTGTGCTGACTGCCAGCTCAGAGCCTGGAGCCTGTTTCAGAGTCTATGTCTCCCTCTCTCTCTGACCCTCCCCTGCTCACGCTGTCTCTCTCTCTCTCTCCTAGAAATTAAAAAAATCTAATAAAAAAATAATAATTCCTTTTATTTTTTATTTTATTTGCTCGTTTATTTATTTATTTTTAGAGAGACAGAGATATCACAAATGGGGAAGGAGCAGATAGAGAGCGAGAAAGAATCCCAACCAGGGATTCGCACTGGTAGCACAGAGACTGCTGTAGGGCTCAAATCCATGAAGCTGTGAGATCATGACTTGAGCCAAAACCAAGAGTCACATGCTTAACTAACTGAGCCCCCCAAGACACCCTGATTCCTTTTAAATATATGAATGTATGTGTGTATAAATGTTAAAAAGGATTATCTCTAGGTGGTAGGGATAATGGCGATTTCATATGTCTTCAACTTAGCCATATAAAAGAATATAATGAAATGTGTCACTTTTGAAATAAAGGGCCAAACTTTAGAAGTTTTCTGCTTTTTGAGGATCTTGAGTATAATCTGTCTGAGATAAAGATCTTCATCTCTGTATTTCTAGCCCTTAGCAAAACTCCCTTGGACATATTAGGCTCTTAATGTTTTTAAACAAATATATGGATTTCAGAAGATTTAAAACTAATGTCAAGGTACTCTATGGGAATATGCAAACAATACTAATTAGTAAGCATTGTTACAAACAAAACAAAAACAAAATCCCCCAAACTTTTGCTCTAGTCCTTTTCTTAAGTTTATTTATTTATTTTGAGAGAGAGAACATGCACACAGGAGGGATAGAGAGAGAGGAGGTGAGAGAGAGAATCCCAAGCAGGTGCAGAGCCCAATGCAGGGCTCAAACTCACAAACTGTGAGATCATGACCGGAGTCGAAACCAAGAGTCAGACGTTTAACCGACTGAGCCACCCAGACTCCCCTTGCTCTCTTTCTTGTAAGGAACCAACTCCATTCTGCCTTCCCCAATGCAGTTGACTATTTTAGGAGGTAAGGATGGCAGGTGACATGGTTATTGGTAAAGGATGATTTAGACAAGTGATGGCATGGTTATTGGTAAAATTCTCAGATAATAAAGTATTTCTTGTTTCATTCTATAGTTTGAACTGTCTTCCCCGAAACAATTTAGGAAAGAGTTCTAATAAGTAGAAAAATTGATGGAGTTGCTCTTATACCTCCTGCCACTATAGGAGTTGGCAATGAACAATCAACTGATTTTGAACTTCAGGATGGGGGAGGAGGAAAAATAATGGACCAAACACATAACACATGAGGTAGTAAGAATTTACTGTAACTAAGCCCTTGTTATTTTTTAACTTCACCCAAAATAAACTATTGATGATTAGGAGTGAATAGGTAAGAGATTTTTTTCCTAAGAATACTACATGATAACATATCACAATACATTCATAAATTTTTATTTCAGTATTGCCCTTTAATGCTTACATTATGAAGCATTAAAGCATATTGAAGGCTAATGAGGAAAATATAATTTGAATCCTATTTTACAGAAGAGAATATTAGAGCGATGAAGGCGTCTAAAGAAATTATGCAAGATGATTGAGAAAGTCAGTGGCCCATCAAATAAGAGAAATTAATGTTTTGATCAACCTGTCCGTGTAAGTGTGGCTGAGCTATTTTTACCTCCTCTTCACCAGTTTCCTGATCCCTAAAAAAAAAAGTGAAACAACAAATAAGTAGGTAGTTAGGTCTTTTTATTTTCCTTCTATAGTTCCAATATTTTATGATGGTTAGCTCAGTTTCCCCTTTTTAGCCTACTCTTTGCCCAGGATGCATTCAGGTACACTCAGCTGGGCAACAAAGCCACCCAGCAACGTCAGGACACAAGCAAGAGTTTGCTGGGGTAGTTCCTCTTATTGGGTTTTCCTTCATAGCTTCAGCCTCAGCACTGGGTAGGTTCAGACAGCTGCTGCATTTTCTTCCATGTGTCATTCTAACAAAAACAAAAACAAAAAACCCAAAAAACTAGAGAGCCTGCTGTGTGCTGGACACGGTGCTGGATCCTCATTGAAGGATGGTGTGACAGAAGGAAAAG
The DNA here is from genome assembly GCF_003009895.1 of Hyaena hyaena. Lineage (NCBI taxonomy): Eukaryota > Metazoa > Chordata > Mammalia > Carnivora > Hyaenidae > Hyaena > Hyaena hyaena. The sequence goes on from NW_024080922.1 coordinate 290,741, forward strand.
TAAGCAGACATCCCAGCCTCCACGGCTGCTTTCCTCTTCTGGGATGAGTGTTTTCAGTTCTATCTCATTCTGCAGCGTACTTTCCTTCTCTACCTTCTCCCATCAAGTCCCTGCTTGGAAGTTCCCTGGCTCAGTACCTTCTCTATCCAAAGTCTGTGATCTACCCAAGCAAATCAACACCAGCCTATTTCCCTCCTTTCTCTCTTTTCTTGCTCGTTGGTCTCCTTTCTCTCCTCATTGACATTCATTCTTTCTTCAAAAAGGTCATACTTCGATTTAGCTTCTCCACCAATAAGTGTACTCACAAATTAATCTGAGGTTATGTTGTCCTCTTTGAGGAGTGCCTAAAACTGACTGTTATTCCCAGGAAAAGACATTTTGTTAGTATTGTGTCAGGTTATAGTGGCTTCCAGATCTTCTTAAAAAATGTTTTGTTTTGGGGCACCTGGGTGGCTTAGTCGGTTAAGCGTCCGACTTTCGCTTAGGTCATGATCTCATGGTTCGTGGGTTCGAGCCCCGCATCGGGCTCTGTGCTGACTGCCAGCCCAGAGCCTGGAGCCTGTTTCAGAGTCTGTGACTCCCTCTCTCTCTGACTCTCCCTGCTCACACTGTCTCTCTCTCTCCTAGAAATAAATAAAAACATTTAAAAAAAAATTTTTTTTTAATGTTTTGTTTTGTTTTCGTTTTTCTGGGACACCTGAGTGGCTCAGTTGGTTAAGACTCCTATTCTTGATTTTGGCTCAGGTCATGATCTCAAGGTGGTGAGATCGAGTCCCACGTCAGGCTCCATGCTGAGTAGAACGTGCTTGGAATTATCTCCCTCACTCTCTCTCTCTCCCCCTCCCCTGTTTGCAGTCTTTCTCTCTCTCTCTCAAAATAAATAAATACATATTTAAAAAATTTCTGTTGTCAAAAGTAAAGATTCTTTAGACAAAATGAGAAAACACAAGGAGGAATAGAGAAGAAAATGGAAATCAGAGGCTCATCATCCAGAGCTAATGTTAATATTTACATACATTTTTTCCAAGATCTTATTCTATGCATATGTGATTGCATAGCAAATATATATGCTTACAGAATAGGAATGATTTGAGAATATACAGTTGTTTTACTTTTTATTTAGCAAAGTCACATTTTTGACATAATTATTCTTTTTTAATTTTTTAAAATTTTAATTACTATTATTATAGTGTTTATTCATTTTTGAGAGACAGAGAGAGACAGAGCATGAGTGGGGGAGAGGCACACACACACACACACATACACACACACACACACACACACAGAATGTGAAGCAGACAGACTCCAGGCTCTGAGCTGGCAGCACAGGGCCTGACGCAGGGCTTTAACTCACAGACTGTGAGATCATGACCTGAGCCAAAGTGGCATACTCAACAGACTGAGCCACCCAGGCACCCATCTTTTTTATTTTTTTAAAGAGAGAGAGAGAGAGAGGACAGGGGAGAGGGGAAGAGGGAAACAGAGAGAATCCCAAGCAGGCTCCACACTCAGCGTGGAACCCGGCTTGGGGCTGGATCCCAAGACTCTGGAATCATGACCTGAGCCAAAATCAAGAGTCAGTTGCTCAACCAACTGACCCAGTTGCTCCAATTAGATATTATTTAGCAATCTGAATCGCTTTCCGTTGTTTCCTTCATTTATTAGTTGGGAGAAAGATCAACCCAATAATTATGGGCATTCCTGAAGTTTGGGAATAGTTTAGAAAGCTATCCTAAAGAAAGCTAACACAGATACGTGGGGATATATGTACCAATGTGCTTGTTGCAAGATTTTTAGATGGTTAAAAACTGGGGTCAGTCTAATTATCCATCATGATGGGAATTGTTAACTAAGTTAGGATATCTCTGTATTATGAAATAGAAGGTGAGAGTTGGAAAGAATGTCCATGATACACTGTTTAGTGGAAAAGGCAAGTTATAGGACAATCTATAGAGTTGATCCCATTTTTATTTAAATATATATATTTATTTAAATGCTTATAGAGAAATGTGATATTCACATATATTTTAAATTTTTTGAATTTAAAAAAGTGATATACACCACATATATTTTAAATTTTTTGAATCTCTAAAATTAAGTTTTTGGGAAAAGTTAATGTTGCTGTCGATTTAAACTAAACAAAAATATCATATATTTTATTTAATGGAATGGAGAGCAGAGGTGCTATGCATCATGAATACCAAATGCAGCTAAAAATAACAACTAGAGTTGAGTAAAACTGCAGACGATATTCTAAGAACAGATGAGGAAACATGATAGCAAATTCCTCTGTACTTTGCAAAGAGAACTGTGTGCTCTGTTGGAAAGTCTGGGTCTTCTGTTCAACCGCGGAATAAAATCCAAATAAGTTTCAATCCTCTTTTAGCAGGTTAGTGGTTAGGGAAGTAGTCAGAATTGGTCACATGAATAAAGCATAGTAACTATAAATGAATATTTCTATGATGATTACAATAGTACATGTAGAAAAAAAATCTTGAGAAGGATATATTGTTGATTAAGAGCCTCAGAAACTTATTTTCCTGATAGAAGCAGGAAATCATGTTTTATTTACTTCCCTAAGAAATAAGAGATCGGACTAGATCTGTAAGAAGCCAGAGACCCTGGTAACAGTGTGTCTAGGGCTTCTTTAGTAGAAAAAGCACCCGACCAGGATTAGAAATCCCTGGATTCTGGTCCTATCTTTTTTACTAGCCATTTGAGTGACTTCAGAAAAGTTACTTCACTTCTCTGAGGCTCAGATTTTCTTCCTCTACTAAAAATAAATAAATAAAAAATAAAAATAATGTATGGTATAAAATATTTAAGCAACATTTAAGTATATAAAGTAAAAATGTACTTTGTCTCACTTTTCAAGTGTACTCCATGGTGTAACCACTGTTAAAATTTGGTGTATATCATTACACAATTATCTGTAACACTAATATTATATATAATATGTATTATAGTACCTATATGTTTTTTTATAAAAATGGGATCTAACTCTATATATTGTCCTTTAACTTGCCTTTTCTACTAAAGAGTATAATGGACACTCTTTCCAACTGTAGCGTTATATTTCATGGTACAGAGATATCCTAATTTATTTAACAATTCCCATTATGATGGACATTTAGACTGACCCCAATTTTTAACCATCTAAAAATCCTGCATGAAGCACGTCAGTGCATATTCCCCATGTATCTGTGATGAAGGAAACAAAGGCAAGAGAAATGTAGCTTACATGAAATTTTCTTACAGCTTGCAGACGGCTGATAGACACTTGAAACGTGTAGAGTGTGACCTTCCTCAAGCAACTCATGGCTGCCTTACTTCCTTAATGCTTTTGTTTCATTAAAGACCAAAAGTAATCTTATCTTAACAACAGCTAGCCCTTCAAGGTACTGAAAGCCTTGCTTCCAAATTCCTTAGGGACTTAACGCTATCCCTAACCCCCACTAATTTAGAAGTACGTAATCAGTTACTCCTCAAGAGCCCAGTGCAGCTCTTTCTGCCCATGAGTCCTGTCTGTGTGCTTTAGTAAAATCACCTTTTTGCACCAAAGATGATTCAAGAATTCTTTCTTCCCTGTTTGCTCAAGAACCCCATCGTATGTATTGGGTTTCTTTAGGATAGCTTTCTAAAAATGGAATTACTGAGGTGTATATATTTCAAATGTGTGTAGGTAGTACCAAACTGCTCTCCAAAAGCACATCCCTTGCTGTTTCCCCCAATAGACTGTAAGAAGGCTCTGCCTGCACACCTTTATCAACACTGACAGTCATAATCTTTTTATATTCTGCCAATCTGATCAGTGATGCAATTTTATTGAAACTTTCTTAATCTACAACATAAAGAGTTGGAATTCATGATCTCTAAGGATAGTTAGGTTATAAAATGCTACATGTAGAACTAGATGAAAAACATAATTGCTTTGCCTAAAGACATACATGTGAGGCATCATAATGGATTCTTTTGGGCCCTTCCAGACTCATCTGCAAAACTATAATACACAACCTTGAGAGTTTCTGCTGAGAATTCCAGAGGGAGGGAGTGGGACACCCAATTAGAGTTAGCGGACACATCATCAGTTTCACCCGAAGGGAAGGAAGACCAATGTTGATAAACTAAAACTAAACTGAAGGGAAAAAACCATAGTAAAATGTGTGTGCTTACACACACACATACACACACACACACACACACGCACACAAACAGAACAAAGGCTAAAATTATATAAACCTTCCTTTAGCATTGCCTGTAACAAAGGTAGGATGAAAAGTTCCGTATTTAAAATGTAGCATTTGGCAGGGACTCCGTAGCTATCCATAACAACTGTACTGATGAAATGATCTTGGTTAATTTCTTCTTTCTGACTAAATCTATCTAAATATGTAGACACTATGCTAATTCTAACACAACTTTCAGTTAGCCCTAGGGGGAAAGATTATGACAGAGCAGTGGGAAATCTACCAAGGGAAGGTTAGTTTGATTGACGTGGCCTTCTGGCTTTAGCAATCCAGTTGTTTCATTAAGAGTTACAAGGTCTTGGGGAGCCTGGGTGGCTTAGTCGGTTAAGCGTCCGACTTTCGCTTAGGTCATGATCTCGCGGTTCGTGGGTTCGTGCCCCGCGTCGGGCTCTGTGCTGACTGCCAGCTCAGAGCCTGCAGCCTGTTTCAGAGTCTGTGCCTCCCTCTCTCTCTGTCCCTCCCCTGCTCACACTGTCTCTCTCTCTCTCTCTCTCCTAGGAATAAATAAAACATTAAAAAAAAAATTAAAAAAAAAAAAAGAGTTACAGNCTCCCTCTCTCTCTGACCCTCCCCTGCTCACACTGTCTCTCTCTCTCTCTCTCTCCTAGGAATAAATAAAACATTAAAAAAAAAATTAAAAAAAAAAAAAGAGTTACAGGGTCTTTTCTGTAGCAATTTGGAAACCATCTCTTAGATTTAAGGCCCTAGTGAGTTGCCCCCAAGCTCCAAATGTAGGGAAAAGGTAATGTCTTATTTACCATTAGTTTTTTGTTTGCTAATTTCCTTTGTGGTAGCTCTTTTTATTTCATAAAATCCTTGTACAGTTTGAAATCTTTCAGCTTTTAAAATTCCAATCAATTATACTCCAAGAACAGAAGAAATACTTTCTGAATGGTATCTGTAGGGACATTTATTAAAATGTTAACATAACCCAGGACTGAACTATTGCTGTCACCTCCTGCTGGGCTCTGTAGCCAGCCTTCACCTCTGTGACCTGACCTCCACTGGAGGCCAGAATCCCCACCTACAACTTCCCTCCCTTACAGGAGACTTGGCTTAGACCATCTTCCATATCTGACCTTAATCTCTGGATCCCACCTCCTTTCTTGCCTTTTCCTTCTAGCACGCCCCACGTTTCACTTAGATTGACAGTCCCCCAAACACCCTGCCTCATATCTGTGCTTTTTCATGGGCGGCCCCACTGCCCGGAATGACCTGTCCCCCAGCATGTCATCCCCTTGTTTGTTTCTATTCAACCTTTCAAGCCACAGCTCAATTGTCACCTTCTCTGAGAAAAGGAACGCTCCAGGGAAAGCTGACCCCTTGTGCCCTCAGTCTCTGGTATCGTGCCTGTTAAACGGAACGGCGCAGGTTATTTTAAAAGGCTGCCTTCTGTGCTAGACTCTGCTAATGCTTCCTTCTGGCTAAATACAGGCCCTGTGGATTGGTCACCTCTCCAGCATTTATCAAAGTAGGGGACATACTGTAGAGATGTACTGATGTTAATTGAATTGACTTGACTTGAATGACATAGTGGGGAATCAAACCTTACTTGGAAACTCATTTTATTGGTGATCTTGGCATAAGTTCCAACAAAGCATTGTCAAATAAGCTACACTTGCAAATGAAGCAAACTACTAATGATTCACATTTCTGGCACAGTGATCCCAAGGTCTTTATTATTGGAAGGAGGTATGAGAAAGATTTCATTCTGTTATTTTCACAGTCTTCTTTGTACTTCCTGTACAATAGCATGGCTCCCTAAAGATTCTGAGGTCTTCTGAAATGTTTGAAAGCACATTCAGTGAAAAACAAGACTAACAACATGTGTGAAGTACAATAGAACTCACTTTGCTAGAGTTCATTCAATTAATCTTTTCAAAGTATACCATCATCTTTCTGACCTTCAAAATGTACAAATAATTTTGACCGACCAATTTTGGAGCTTTTCATGGAATACATTTGCCCTTTCCCTTTCTGACAATCCAAAATAATAACTGCCTTACATATAAATATATCACCCTTTAATCTAAGACCTTAAAATTCTTTAATGTCTACAGTCACACTAGGAGATTAAAGTTGTTACAATTACATTAACTTTTACAGAAAGATCCTCTGAGACGCATTCTGAAAAATTCCCCAATTTCTTTATAAGTATATTAAACAGAGTGAGTTCATTTCATTACTCCTTCTGTTATAGAAACCTGACTCTTCGAATGGAATGCCTTCTTCAAAGTATGTTCTTTGTTCTCAGGCTAAAGAAAAGCCTTACATAATCCCAAATGTGCATTGGTGTCTAAATAGTTATTAATATATTGTCCCTAATAAGCTATACAGAGTTATTCATGGAGAAAAACGGTAACTATATTTGTTAAGGGTAAAGATTAGAAGCTGATTTAAAATGGAAAATATCATGTAAAAGTGATTGGTATGCATAAATTAGAAAAGGATCTTTGATTATTTTTGTTTAAAACTATCAAAGTATAATTTTTAAAAGTTTATATTTAAAAAAATATATTTGTATTCCCTGAATTTATATTTAATTATATATAACTGTACTTTCAAAAATCCACCATCCCACACAATAAAGTGATAACAGTCTGTTTATGGCTGTGGAATGTTGGATTGTTAACAGGCATCAGAATGGAATTAGTAAATTAATGGGTATGAACATATTTTGAGTTCCTGAGGCATATTTCCTATTACTTCTAAAAGGGTGACACCTCTTTATGGTATCATTGGTAATGCATGAAAATATGAATTAAAATCCGCTTTTTCCAGCATAAACAGTTACTTTTTAAAAATTTTGCTAATTTAGTAGGTATGAGGTGCATTATTCTAATCTACATTTTTTTGCTTTCTAACAAAGTTGAATATTTTCCCATAAGTTTAATAGTTGGATATTATGTGTGTAAATCACTTGGTTATGTTTTTTGGCTGTTTATCTATTAAAACCTTAGTGCTTTATTCATTATTAAGAGATATGTGTTATATACCTATATAATATTATCCTTTTATCTTCTATATTTGTTATTTTTTACTCTGTTGCTTGTCTTTTAAGTTTGTTTATGCATTATTTAAAAAATAACTGGAACACCTGGGTGGCTAAGTTGGTTATGTGCCTGACTCTTGATTTCAATTCAGGTCATGATTTCACGGTTCATGAGACAGTGTTAGCAGGGGAGGGTCAGAGAGAGAAGGAGACACAGAATCTGAAACAGGCTCCAGGTTCTGAGCTGGCTGTCAGCACAGAGCCTGACGCAGGGCTCGAACCCACGAACCGTGAGATCATGACCTGAGCCGAAGTCAGTCGCTTTTAACTGACTGAGCCACCCAGGCACCCCTGTTTTGTTCGTTTCAAAAAAAGAATCCTCTTCCCTGTGGGTGTTTCATTTTAGGTGATTTCTATTGCTACGCTTTCAAGTTCACTAATCTTTTCTTCTGTGACATCTACTTTACCATTACTCGCAAGCAGTGTATTTTTTATCTTACACATCACAGTTTTCTTCTCTAGAAGCTCAGTGTGGGTCTTTTTTAAAACATCCTATGTCTCTATTAGCTTTTTGAACATATGGAATATAGTTACAATAATGTTTATTGTCTTTGCCTGCTAATTCTAAAGTCTGTGTTAGTTCCGGGTCTGTTTCAATAGACATTTCTTCATTATGTTTTGTAGTTTCTTCTTTTTTGCATGGGCCTCATGAGTTTTTATTGAATATGAGATATTGCGAAATTTACCTTGGTGGGTGCTGGATAGTTTTGTATTCCTTTAGATGTTCTTGAGTTTTGCTCTGGAAAATAGCTTGATCACTTGATAGATCACAGTTCTATCTTCCACGACTTGATGTTGAGATGTGTTAGGTGACAGTGGAGCCGTGCTTATGTGTAGTCTATTGCTTCAATTACTCCACTTCTAGGAACCCTACCCAGTCGAGAGGCTTTCATCTCACTGGTAGGGCTCTATTCCTGGTGCTATGTGAACGCGGGCACTGTTCACTCTAATCCCTTCAAATGGTTCTTTCCTCAGTTTTAGCAAGCCCTGACCAGTGCTCCAGGGGGACCCTCGCAGATCTCCAGAGCCCACTGTCTTCAAGGGTTTCTCTTCTTCAGCATCAAGTCCTACAAACTTTAGCTACCTTGTTCTCTCTGGACTCTTACCTCCATGTCTTCAGCTCAGAGAATCCACTCTGCTCTGCCTGGGTTTCCAGAAGGCTCTCCCAAGGCAACCACGGGGCTCCCCTCTTTTATTTCATGTCTCTCTGGGATCACTGAAAACTTAGTTATCAGATGTACAGGGTCTTACAAACTGTTACATCATATATTTTGTCCACATTTTGGTTGTTTCCAGTGAGAGTGTTAATATGGTCCCAGATTATTGCGTTCGATTCAGAACTATGATGTCTTTAGGTAGTTCAGAATCTAGTTTTGTGTATGGATTGAGAGGAATTTCTATTTCAATTTTTTTTCTCCACCCAAATTACTTACCCCAATGTCAGTTAGTGGATATTTTCTTCCCTGATTGTTTTTTTATTTTAAATAATCTTGACACCCAACATGGGACTCAAACCCATGCCTAAGTTCAAGAGTCGCATGCTCTACTGACTAAGCCAGCCAGTCTCCTAATTCCTTGATTGTTTTTGAAATTTACCTTGTACTATATTAAATACTCACATATATTTCCGGTCTATTTCCGGATTAGCCCTTTGGCTTTGAGGATCCATCAGTCTATCTTTGCCCCAGAGCTATACTCTTTTACCTGTAGTTGCTTTCTGATGTGTTTTTATTTAGTTTATTTTTTAAAATTTCTTTTAGTTTATTTATTTATTTTGAGAAAGAGAGTGAGCACGAGTGGGGAAGGGGCAAAGAACAAGAGAGAGAATTCCAAGCAGGCTCCACACTGTCAGCACAGAGCCCAACGTGGGCCCACAGTTTGTGAGATCATGGCCTCAGCCAAAATCAAGAGTTGAGTTGCTTAACCGATGGAGCCACACAGGTGCCCCAATTCTCATATATTTTTAATACCTAATAATGCCAATCTACCCTATTATGATTTTCCATGAAATTTCCCTCTGAGAATTATTTAAATAATTCTGTTATTCTGTTACACTTGCCCTTTTCTATCCATTTAGGAAACATTTTGTCAAATTTTAAAAACCATTCTGGGATTTTTCTCAAGACTAAACTGAGTATGTAAGTTAACGTGGAGAGGATATATAGACAGTTTATATAATATTTGTCTTCCTATCCAGGAGTATAATATAGCTGTCAGTCTTCTACACTCATTCAAATCTTTTGTTTTAACTTTCCGTAAAGTTTTATTGTATCTTCACAAAGCTCTTATGTATTTTTCTCTCAACCACTGTGTGTGTGTTTTGCTTTTGGAAATTGGTCCTTACTTTGTAGGGTTGGCTTCTTATAGTTACAGATAAAATGCTCCAGACATCAGATGTGTGTGTGTGCCTCTGTGTGTCTATGCTTGCACCAATGCTGTTTCTTATATTCCATACAATATCCAGCTGTTTCTAGAACTAAATCCTTGACTTGTCTAGGTATGTATATAATCACGTTACTGGGAAATGATGGCATTTTCATCTCTTTGTTTGCAATACTTAAATAACCCACATTAAACTAAACTGGTTTACTGGGTCTTGAAACTAGTTGCAGCATGGAGTTATCCTACTAAAAATATTAGTCTGACTCCTAGATAGAACTAAAAATAAACCAAAATCTTCAGAGAAGTCTTTTTTAAGATTACCAAAGGGAGGCTTTCTGCTCCTCCCACATAGACAGACAGCCATGTCTTCTGTTACACTGCCAGCCACATCCCCAAGACACGATGGGGAAGCTGGGAGTAAATGGATTTGGCCATATTGGGCACCTGGTCATCAGGGCTGCTTTTAACTCTGGCAATGTGAATATTGCTGCCATCAATGACCCCTTCTTTGACCTCAACTACATGGTCTGCACATTCCAGTACTATTCCACAATGCAAATTCAATGGCACAGTCAAGGCTGAAAACAAAAAACTGGTCATCCATGGAAAGCCCAACTTCACCTTCCAGGAGCAAGATCCTGCCAACATCAAATGGGGTAATGCTAGTGCTGAGTATGTAGTCAAGTCCACTGGGGTCTTCACCAGCATGTAGGAGGCTGGGGCTCACTTGAAGGTGGCGGTAAGAAGGTTATCATCTCTGCTCCTTCTCCAGATGCCCCTCATGTTTGTGAGGGGCATGAGCCATGAGAAGTATGGCAACTCCCTCAAGATTGTCAGCCATGTCTCCTGCCCCAGGAACTGCTTGGCTCCTCTGACCAAGGTCATCCATGGAGGAACTCATGGCCACAGTCAAGGCCATCGCTACCACCCAGAAGACTGTGGGTGACCATTCTGGGGAAGGCGTAGCATAATGGCTGAGGTGTTGCCCAGAACATCATCCCTTTGTCTACTGGCTCTAGGCAAGGTCATCCCTGAGCTCAATAGGAAGTTCACTGGCATGGCCTTCTGTGTCCCCACCCCTCTGCCATGTCAGTGGTGGATCTGACCTGCCGCCTGGAAAAAGCTGACATATATGATGATATCAAGAAGGTGGTGAAGAGGGCATCAGAAGTCCCTGTCAAGGGCATCAGAAGGCCCTGTCAAGGGCATTCTGAGCTACACAAGGACCAGGTTGCCTCCTGCAACTTCAACAATGACACTCACCTTCCACCTTTGACACTGGGGCTGGCATTAATCTCAATGACCACTTTGTGAAGCTCATTTCCTGGTATGACAATGAATTTGGCTATAGCGACCATGTGGTGGACCGTATGGTCCACATGGCTTCCAGCAAGTAAGACCCCCTGGACCACCGGCACCAGTGAGAGCAAGAGGAAGAGAGAAGCCTTCAGCTGCTGGAGATTCCTTGCCCCAACTCATTCCCCAACACACTGAGAATCTCCTGGCCTCTACCCAGTTTCCATCCCAGACTCTCTGAAGAAAGAGAGGGCCTCGGGGAGCCCCACCTTCTCAAGTATCATCAATAAAGTGTACCGTACCAAGCCCACCGCTCCAAAAGGAGAATGCCAAAGAGAGAATACAAACCTAAAAATTGTTTTTCTTTGTTTACTTCCTATCTAATATCATCTTAGAGAGCTGCTCTTTTCAATTTATCTCCCAAACTCCTCTCTCTACCCTAAGTTCTTCAAATTAAGCCCACAGAGAGCTGAATCCTTCGCTTCCTCACCAACCGCCTAAACTTTCCTGGGTGTTCTGATAAGTCTTGTCATTATGTTTCTATTAATTTCCCCTTGCTGGCTTTCCCAGTTGTCAACCTCACCATGATCCTACTCAACACAAAAATCTCCCCAGCAGCAAATATGCAACGGAAATGAACTTAGAATGAGGTGGGGGTGGGGAGAAAGGGATTCAGGACATGCACACCTACAATTTAGTGTATTTACTGAACGGATGACTGAATAATGCTTATTAGCTAAGAAAATCTAAGTGACTTTCTAAGAAAGTCATGTGGCTTTCTAAATGTTTAAAAACATAATTTTATTACATTTAATATGTGGAAAATTCTATGAACCAATTTTTGTATAATCGTACACAATTGTTAAACTTAAAAAGTTTGAAAGCTGCTGTTTCTCGTGTTCCTTGGGGATACTGATGAATGCCCTCCGGGAATCAGGAAAATGCTTTGGTGCCATCTGCTGGCTGCTGGAGATACACCAGGGACTTTCTGCAATTGATATATTATTTTTTCCCCAACTCCTAGCTCCCTACCACCGCATTTCAAAATAACGAGAAAAATAATTGTAATTTCTGGGGGACAGGGCCACAAGTGCTCAAGTTCATAATAATGTAAATGACTTTGACTGGGACATAATAGGAAGAACCAATATTTAACTTCTCAGTTCATTTACCAAGTCACGTGTTTGTTGCCTGACGTGTAGATTTCACATGCTGAATTTACACTGCTCATAAGATACATCTTGATTCATCTCGCATTAATAGATATATGTTCAAGTATCCCATCAGTTGTGATATGTGATGCAAATAATGTGCAAAATTTTTTTTGGAGTTCCTGAATAATTTTCTTTTATTATAGTTAGAATATTTTTCAGTCATTCCAGTAACTATTTTACTTTCATTCACTTATATTCTGCTATACGTTTCTTGAATAAGAAAGAGATACAGACAGAAACAGCTTATACACATTTATGCTCATTCACTCATTTGTTCTGCCGAGAAATATTTATTGTCAACCACACCCCAGGCACGTTACATCCCAGCTCGGACCCAGTAGTAAGCACGAGAAACCCCCGTCTTCAATACCACCCTTGGACCAGGGTAAGGCCTGAATTCACATTGTGCATGAGTACATTTAAAAATTTGTTTAGAAATGTGGGAGCCTGTTTCTCAAAGTCTGCCTTTTAGCTCCGCTGTTGCATAACCTGCACATCCAGTCTCTGGTTTTGTGTTTAAGGATCAAGGAAACAGGTCTCTTGTCCCATGCTTTCAAGGGAAAGCAAACCCTGTTTGAATGCTCCAGAGGCTTACGAGTTGTACTGCCCCTGGACACTGTGTCAGAGCACCAGCAAGATTTGTATGTGAAAGGGCTTTAGGTAAGAGAAAAGACAAATTGATTAACTTGTCATGTTCTTCTTTTCAGATGGCATGAACATAAGAGATTTCTGCATGATGAAGTGTTCTTCCTAAGTAGTTCTAAACATGTACTTTCTTGTTTCCTTTTGTTTTCCAATTTATGGGCCTAGATGTACTCAGGAATTAGTGAAGGATTCTCAATAATTGGATAGAGTAGCTGAAAATTGTTTACAATATTAAGCAATTCATGTGACTTTTAATTTCAGAATAGGTAGATATAGATGTAACATGAACGAAAGGTGTTACTGATTCTTTACACTGGCAACTAGATGGACATTGGATGACAAACTTGTGACTAATTTATTTTTTGTGAAAATATTTAATAGGGTAATCATATTTACCAAAAAAGAAAAAACTTCTGCTTTATTTTATTTGAAATTTTGTCATTAATTATTATCTGTTTTGCCTTCCTAAAAGAAAGACAACTGTTGAAAACCAGTGAAAAATAAAATGTATGGACTTTTGATTTTCCATTTTTATGAAAATATATTCAAGTTTTGTGTACTTTGAATATAATTAAATTTTATTTTTTAATCTTTTTGATCATTTTTGTCAATAAAGCGCCACTGATGAAAATTTGGGTTAAACAACATAATTGGTAATTTTGCTGAAATGAAAGCAAAATTTTATGGGATAAATATATAGGAAACATATTAGCTTTATCTGTCTTTATTACTCATCCAGAATTATCAGCCAATCAACGTTATACCCATACAGGTGCAATAATTAAGTACTGTCATCTTTTATATTTTACTGTCTTTCATTCATATAAAAATGTTTTTATTTTATCACTATAAATGTTTACTTGTCAAAGTTGGCAACATAATGGCAGAGAAAGAGGAGCAAAAGTGTGTTAGGTTGACTTATAACTTTTAATTATTTAGGCTGACAGTAGACGAGTCTATTCGTACACTCACCCAGCCTCCACGATTTTAGGGGTGGTCTTCATGTTAGCCTATGTGACGACAGTATTCAAGTGAGAAGACGCAAGAAATAAGTAAGTGAACAAACGAGATAGATCCAGGTAATTATAAGTGCTGTGAAGACAATAGAAGCTTGGTGTATTCGAAGGACAGAAAGAAGCTCTTTCTGTGACTGGAATGGAGTCAATGTCAAGATCAGTCCTGTCTGGGATGACCTCCATATTGTCAAGAATTTTCAATCAGGTTTCAGCTTAAATGTTCCCTCCTCAGAAGTTCTTCGCCAACCATTCACACTGCCTTTTCTCTGTCGCCCCCTTCATGTGGCTTTTCAGTGGGGTCATTAGAGTCCTTCTCACATTCCTTGAAGCTTTTCTGATTTATCTCTTTGCTTACTGATTGTCTCTTCCTGGTGGTATGCGGGTTCCATAAGCTGTCTTGTTCACCACGATATGCCTGGCTTGGCATAAGGGACACACGGAATGAATCAAAGTATCGGTACTATGCATTAAAAGGGGTGGGGTGAAGGAGGGAGAATACCCTTTACAAAAGAATACTTTTGCTCAGGTCATGATCTCATGGTTCGTGGATTCAAGCCCCAAGTCAGACTCCATACTAACAGCTCAGAGCCTGGATCCTGCTTCAGATTCTGCATCTTCCTCTCTCTCTCTGCCCTTCCCCTGCTGACACTCTGTCTCTCTCTCTCTCTCTCTCTCTCAAAAATAAATAAACATTAAAAATTTTTACTTAAAAAAAAACCTCACTTGTTCAGATCACTCTTGGAAATTGTGGGGTGGAGGTAGAGTCCTTGCCCTGAATAGTGATCGAAATGAGGAGCAGAATTCATCACTCTGTCACAATGGCATCCCTCATCAGATGAAAGAACATATGGTTAAAATATCATCTCTGAAAACCATGTTTATCCTTGCATCAAGAAATATGTATCACTTACAGCTAAAATTATGGAGTTAATGGATTTAAAATAGCAAAAGCCATGAAAAGAATATATAGGGAGAAGCAGTGAAGAGCCACACATGCCGTACAAATGATATTTTAAATTCAAATAACAACTGAGAAAGTAAGTTTGCTCTGCTCCTCAACTGAATAATCAAACTGGGAGATGGGCATAGAATCGCAAAATCCAAGGAAGAAATCATCAGAAAACAATCAGGAATATATCCAAAGAATTCTTCTAAAATGGAGAAAAATATATAATTCAAAATCACGGTATATTTTAAAGTAAATGCTCTTTTACAAATATATTTTTTAATGAAACTTTGACTTGTTTTCTTACTTCCCTAGTTTACTTCCAAAGTAAAATTCAACATGGCACTGTATATCATTGGAATTGACATAGAAACTTTGCATGGAGCAAACGAGCCTAGCTAAGCCTAGCCCTCTTAGGTAGGGTAGAGAGGCCATAAAGGAGGAAGACTTTATGAATGTCCTCATTGGAGGAACCTTTTTGCCAGCTGCAAGCCCTCAGCCTGGACTTAACTCCCTCATCACCATGACACCTGAATCTTTCAAACTGAGGAGGCAATCTGATTTGACCAGTTTCAATCCTTCATTTATCTATTAATCCAACCAAACCCAGTTAACTTACTTTTAATTCCTATTTTGCACGGAAGACCTAAATGAGAACTGTACTCATGACCTTTCACCTTTACATCCTCTGCCCGCTTTGTCTTCCTCAGAGCGCAATTCAAGTTTCTATTTGACTCTCTCTCCCAAATTGCAATTCTCATTGCCCAAATAAATGCCTGTTTGCTTAAATTCTCAGTGAATTCTTTCTTGGTAGACAAAGAGTTGGACCAAATACCTGTAGCACTTTTCCTTTTTAAAATTTTCATTTTGATAACACTTTTAGAAATATACTCAGAATTTTTTTTTTTTTGGATGTGAAAAAGCAAATATGCTTTGTGGATAAACTGGTACTGGTTTTCATTTCTTACTACTTTAACTTCTCCCTAAGTTGATTGTTCTTGTCAAGGCAAAATTCCCTTTACACATTAGAACAAAAAAATTCCTTTGAGAGGTCTGCTTGGGTGGGTGAAATAGATCCAGAGCTTATTCTCCTGAAGCAATTAACACCACATAGTGATTATTATAAAAGATTATTAACTGTCTGTAGATGGGGGGGGGGAGTTGTTCTGAATGCTGCTAAAGCAAAACAACAAAAGTCTGTGCTAATGGGGCACCTCGGTGCCTTAGCTGGTCAAGGGTCTGACTTTGGCTCCAATCATGATCCAGAAAAGGTATAGGATATCCAATCATCCCCACCACCTGGGTAGCTTCTTGGACCACTTCACTCTGTTTTGTGGCACCCACCACCTGCTTTGGAAACAGATGGTTGTATATCCATATTGAGCAACTTTAACCTATAATGATGGCAAGACCAGTGGTTGCCAGCGGCAGGGAGTAGGAGTGGGCATCACAGCAGAGAGGTTTTTTTCAAATGGGGAGAGTTACATCTTCATTTGTTACAACTCACAGAACTGTTGAACTGAGTTGGGTAATTTGGTTTGTATATTGTATCTCAATAAGGTTAACTTTAAAATAAAAATTCAAAAAGTATGGGTTTTCCAGGAATGCAAAGTGGTCGGTGACACGATGGTCCCCAAGATCCAAGGTCGTGGCAACCACCATTTATAGACCGGCTCGCGTCATTCGCTCAGCAGCTCACCGCGTGAAATTCTCAGCCTTTCCCCACATTATAGAGAAGGTAACAAACTTATGAAATAATTGGTGGAGCTCTGGGGCGCTAGCACCGGGATTTGAGCCCACTCAACGTGACTTCATAGCTCACATTTTTAACCGCCGGCTAATCTATCTGCTGGTACATAGTGAAAGCTGGGTAAGTGGAACGAATGGTTCCAGCTACTGATCCTTAACGCTCACAAAAGGCTAAGCTCTAGACTGAAACCTTCAGGCACAAAGCAGGGCGCGGACGGGCAGCTCCAGCACAGGAGCCGGACCGAAACCAGGGCCAGAGCCTGAAATCGGGCACGGCGAAGGGGCGGGGCTTCGACACAGGGAGGCGGAGTCATCATATCGCATTTCTGACAAGCTTGTACCTCTTCTCTTGCCGTAGTGCCTGAAACAGGAAGTTCCCCTGAAGCATGCTTTGAATTTCCGGGCAAGAGCCAGCAGTTTAGGTAGCATGTGGGAACTGCTGTGAAGGCTGGTCGCTCTGGACTTGCGTCCCGAATTCGAAATCTCGGTGAGCAGGAGCTGTAGGAGTGTAGACGGTATGGCAAGGGAGGGTGAGGTGTCCGCAGGTTTTCGAGTCTCGCGCAGTCGGGGCAGAAGAAAGCCACGGTGTGGCCCCGGGAACTTGAGTTAACGCTGTTGCTATGGCGTGTGTACCTTGGGGTGCGTGAGTCCCGGAGCAGCCGGCTGTGTATCTTCACGGTTCTGAGTGCGAGGAAAGTTACTTGTATGCGAGGTATTAGAGGCTCGTGGTTCATCCACCTGTAGTTTTCTGGAGACTCCTCACAGTGTTTTTGTTTTTTAGCCTGTGTTTTTAGAAATCCGCCTGCGTGGAAGATGACGTCCTTAGCCCAGCAGCTCCAGCGCCTCGCGCTCCCTCAAAGTGACCGCAGCCTGTTATCGAGAGATGAAGTTGCTTCTTTGTTATTTGACCCCAAGGAAGCGGCCTCCATCGACAGGGACACCGCTTTTGCCATTGGTGAGCTACCCGTTAATTCAGAAAAGCTCTTTGATGCACCTGTTTTGAGGATGTTGCTGTATTGCTTTCTCTTCTGACTCTGTCGTCTTTAACAGTTTCTAGTTTGTGGATTTGCGTAATTCAGAGAAAGAGGATAACAAATAACTGTGTTCTTGATGCTTGAAACGTGGCAGCATCTGAATTTCACAGATGAAACAAGGTTGGGGAGGTTAACTAATGTGTGGTGTGAAAGAACAGTCAAAAAAAAAAAAAAAAAAAAGCCGGAGGCTTGGCTGGGGTAGAGGAGGAGTCTTCCCCATTCCTGTGGGGACTGGCCTGGTTATTTAAGGATTTTTTTTCTTTCTTTTAAGAGTGGCACCTGCCAGGCAGAACTTTCTGTTCTAGCTGGGGAGATAAGATTTATTTTTTATGTTGAAAACTAAAAATCTGTGTTTGGAACTATTACAGATTATGTGAGATTTTGGGGGGTAAGTTAAAACTAAAAGAGGAGTGAGATGAGTTTGCTTGCAAAGAACTGTTAAACTGTCCACGGGGCACCTGAGTGGCTCAGTCCGTTAAGCTTCTGACTTCAGCTCAGGTCATGATTTCGTGGTTCATGGGTTCGAGCCCGGCTTTGGGCTCTGTGCTGACAGCCAGCTCAGAGCCTGGAGCCTGCTTCAGATTCTGTGTTTCCCTCTCTGCACCGCCCCCTCTCATGCTCTGTCTCTCAAAAATAAACATAAAATAAATGACAAATAAATGAAAATAATCTGTCCTTTTCCTAGGATGCACTGGCCTGGAAGAGCTGCTTGGGATTGATCCTTCCTTTGAGCAGTTTGAAGCACCGTTGTTCAGCCAGCTAGCAAAAACACTGGAGCGCAGCGTTCAGACCAAAGCAGTGAACAAAGAGCTGGATGAAAACATTTCGTTATTCCTTATTCACTTGTCCCCTTACTTCCTGCTTAAGCCAGCACAGAAGTGTCTGGAGTGGTTGATTCACAGGTAGCAAATGAAATCACAGAAAGAACTATGGGCTAACAGCTTGGATCTTTTTAAAAAATTAAGTAATGAGAACACTTAAACCAATTTAAAGCTAAGAAGTTAGGTCTTTGAAGAGATTAACATGATGTCTATTAGGAGAGATAAGCATGCCATTCTGTTAAACTCTTTTTTGTTGATAGAAGTACAGCTGCTGGAGATCTTGAGTTAATAGACCAACTTAGTTCCAAGGAGCTCACATCACTTTGCCATTACAAATCATTACTGCCTATTGGGGCCAAAGGGTATTATTAAACTTTCTTGCCAAAATAGCAAATCCAGTGCTTTGGGAAGAAGCAAATAGTATTCTCTAAAATGTCATCACTTAAGAAAAACAATAACAGCTAATGTATATTGAGCACTTATGTACCTGGTTCTGTGGTAAGCACTTGGCGTACACTGTCTCCGTGTTCACAGCATTCCTATAGAAAGATCTGTGTGATTTCCCCATCGTACAGTTTACAGGATCGAGGCATAGAGGGGTTAACTTACCTGAGTAGTTAACACCTACACAGCTAGTAATCTGAGATACAAGACTGTTTCCAAGGTTTGACCTTCCAAACCTTTTCCAAGGTTTGACTCTTTGGACATTGTCTCATAAGAATACTCAGCTTATTTCCTTATTCATTTGGCATCATATCACAGCTTACACAGTTTTGTTTATTTTGCCGTGTATTGTATGTTTTAAAAGTAGAACGAGCTTTGTCTCCTTAATTGGAGACATGGGGCTAAAGTGACTTCCCTTCTGGAAGCGTGTGAGTCATTGAGAAAACAGAAGCTTAACCTGGGGCTTCTGATAATCAGAAAATTAGAGTCATCAGACAAAGTCTGTAATGTTTCCCTTTTTCTTCTAGCATTTAATTCCTTCCCCTGGACCTCATAGATGATTAGCATAAGGAGTACTTTTTTAAATTTATTCATGTAATTTGTTAAGTAAACATTAGAGTCAATACAAGGTTAAGTAGGCTGCCCTTGGTTATTGTTTTGAAATAATGGTGTATGCAAAGTTTGAGGCTGCTGTGCTGCCTGAAGTAGTTGAGGAAAGCTTGGTGAAGAAAGTAGCATGTTGGCGAGTAAGTTTAGCGTGTAAGTAAACATAAGAGGAATCAGTTCGCTGGAGGATTAGGAAAAGCATCCTGAATGCAGACGCATTTGAGCTAGGTCTTCAAGGCTGGAAAGGATTTAGTGTATCTGGTGTGATTAATGTGCCTGTCCTTACTACAGTAGAGGGGCCCATACAAAGTTGTGTGAAGTTTAGGGACGAATTAGAAAAAGTTGTAATCTGATTTTCTAATTCAGAGAAAGTAATGTGATTTTAGTCTTCTGGTTTTAGAGTTCTGATAAGCTGAGGAAGCTGAACTTTAGAGCATGGAGAGGAGCCAAACGTTGCTGCCTAGTTGACCAGTTGGTTTTCGGTTGGTTTGACCACAGTGGTCCCACAGTTATGTTAATTTAATAATAGGGTTTTTTTTTCTTTTTTAAGTTGAGAGAAAGTGAATGGGATATAGATTTTGATATTGAATATTAAATACTGCGTAAGAGTTGACAGAACTCTGCCGAGGAGTACATTAATGCAAAATAGAGGTTTATCATTTAGTGTTCTTTGTCTTATAGTTATGTACTTGTTTTTGTTGATATTTATTCTGAGCAGTTCTAGCCCATTGATAGAGAATCCTGACCTGGAAGGAAATAAATGCTTGGGGGTTTAGTATCATTTTGAATTGTTTGCTTTTCTCCCCACAGGTTCCATATCCATCTTTATAATCAAGATAGCCTCATTGCTTGTGTTCTACCATACCACGAGACCAGAATATTTGTGCGAGTTATACAGCTTCTGAAAATTAATAATCCAAAGCACAAATGGTTTTGGTTGTCACCAGTTAAGGTATGATTATTGAATGACCTGTATCTATAGTCATTACAGATCTTGATTAAGGGATACAATTTGGAAAAAATATTAAGTCCTCACTGCTGCTAAAGGTAGTCCAGTATTACCTCCATCACTTTTATTTCCTAATTTCTAGTTGAAATTGGCATTTATTTAGCAGCTGACATTAGGCTAGGCAGTTGACCTTGTATTAACTAGTTTTACAGATGAGCACAGGCTAAGAGAATTACTTGCCCAAGTTCAAATAAATATAAAGTGGCAGTTAGGGTTTGAATTTAGGTCTGATTTTAAAATGTATTATCTTTCCACTACACTGCTATCTGACATTTTAGATCTTGGAACTGTATTGCTTTAAAAAATATTGGAGGTGAAGAAAAGCAGATAAGTACTTTAAAAAATTAAAAGGATAGGGATGACATGACGGACTTAAGGAAATTATTGAAGTTTAAATCCCAGTATCCTTTTTTTTTTTTTTTTAATCTGTAGATGAATGAGAGGGTGATAGTTGCCTTCCAGGAAGAGTTTGGTAAGGATCAGTTAGCGTGGTTTTGTAATAAAACAATTGACTTGCCGTTTTCACTTTGTTTGCAACATGTAGTAGAAGAAAGTACATTTATGTTAACAGGAATTTTACTGATTATTGAGTATGGCAATTCAGGCTAGGAGGAGGACAGACGAGGCAAAAGTAGACTGAGACTGAGACCTTGAAAAGAGGTAATTTGATGTGTGATGATAGTGGGATCAGTGATCAGAAGTAGTAAAAAGAAAGGAATGGGCATTTTTAATTGGAAATACGGCCCAAGAGTCTGGATGTAAAGCACTTGAACTGGTAAGTGTTCCAGATGAGAAAGACAACCTATAATTGGATGTAAAGCACTTGAACTGGTAAGTGTTCCAGATGAGAAAGACAACCTATAATAAAGCTTACCAATCTACTCCCTCTGCTAATAAAACATCTAGGTCATTTTTTCCCCTACTCTGCACACAGACGCCAGTGCTCTCTAGGCACATTTGTTTCAGGTATGCAACTCCACTCACCTATTAACATTCACTTAAGATTCTCTTGTCTTTTATTCAGTGTTTATTGAGCACCCAGTACATGCCATGCATGATGCTAAGTGGTGGAAATAGCGGTATAAGTTTTCTGGGTTCCTACTCTGTTTCTATTAGTAGTGTTATTGTAAAGCAAAGACAACCATAACACGTTGGCTCAAAAACCCAGTCTAACTAGTAGAGTTCCTAAGAATCTAGAGAATCCACATTTAGACAAATATATATGAAAATGCAACACATAATAAGTAGGCAATATTCACTGAGTACTTCTACCCCCATTGCTGACCTCTTTTGGATTTCTAGAGTTTGCACAATTTTATATGTTAATTTCCTATCTACCACCAGCTATATGGAGAGGCTGTATTTTGTATTTGTGAACTGCATCAGTACAAAGTTGTTACTGTGGTAGGTACTTCAAAAAAATGGTCAGTTGATCAATATCTTTAAAAAGTCTTGGTTCTTTCTATAACAGCAACATGGAGTGCCCTTAGCTAGGGGAACTTTGATTACCCACTGCTACAAAGATCTTGGATTCATGGATTTCATTTGTAGTCTGGTGACAAAATCTGTGAAGGTGAGTGGTATCTGGTTTCCTGACTCTGATTGCATTAAGATGACTTGTTTTGAATGAAGAAAACCTGTCTGATAACTGTGTGCTTTGAAGAAGTTCCTTTTGTTAAGTGGCCTCCTCTTCTGGAGCATGAGCAGTTTGAATCAGTCTTTGATCACAAAGGTGTTTTCCTACAAAAATATATTGTTCTTTTTCTTGTCAAATTCTATTTACGGTGACTTTCTAATTTTTTTTTAAAAAATATTTTATTTATGTCTGAGAGAGAGCAAGCGTGAGCAGGGGAGGGTCAGAGAGAGGGAGACACAGAATCGGAAGCAGGCTCCAGGCTCCGAGCCAGCTGCCAGCACAGAGCCTGACATGGGGCTGGAACCCATGGGCCATGAGATCATAACCTGAGCCGAAGTCGGACCTCCAACCGACTGAGTCACCCAGGCGCCTCTTACAGTGACTGTTTAAACTGAGAAATGATCAGAAGTGAGGAGGATTGTTCATCCTTGTCATATTTAATTGAACGATTGCATTCGTGTATTTAATGTTGCATATGGTAAAAATAAAAAGGTCAGTCTGAAGTAGTTGAGGGGAGCTATAAATATTTTTGTGCGTTTATCTAACTGGCCTTCCATTTTCACCTTGCTTTGTATTTTTTGTTCTAGGTTTTTGCTGAGTATCCTGGAAGTTCAGCTCAGTTGAGAGTGCTCTTAACTTTTTATGCTTCTACCATCGTGTCTGCTCTAGTGACTGCCGAGGGGGTATTGGATAATATAGTTGCCAAGCTATTTCCATATATCCAAAAGGTTGGTCCTGCTCATGTGTAAAATAGATTAACTTGTACTTGAAGGAATTTCCTGGCTTTATAAAAATTTCACTTAGACATAAATATTTTTAAGTTGACAACTTAAATGGTTGGCAAGATTTAATTTTTAGGTTAAAAGTATGACTTTTTTGTCTTAAAAACTTGCGAAGAGTAGGATCTTATTTAGGGCTCCTTAAGAATAAATTGTGTGCTGTTTGGCCCTGCCACGACCTTTCAAATTTGTTTTCTTAACAGTCATGTGACTCACTGGAAGCAGAGTGGATTAGAAAATCTCATCAAGGCACATGCTCTCATCATTCTTTTCTTCTTTTAAAATTTTTTAACTTTTTTTTTTTCTTTCAATCTTGAGAGACAAAGCATGGGCATGGGAGGGGCAGAGCAAGGGGGAGACATAGAATCTGAAGGAGGCTCCAGACTCTGAGCTGTTGGCACAGAGCCCATCGTGGGGCTCAAACTCATAAACTGCGAGATCATGCCCTGAGGTGAAGTCGAGGCTTAACTAGCTGAGCCACCCAGGCGCCCCTCTTATCATTCTTTTTACAGCGACTTCCACTTCTCAGTGTTTCTTCTTCCCGAGTGCCTTGTTGCAACCACCCTCCCAGATTCCCCATGGAAGTACTGCTTTCACCTCCTGCTGGTATCCCAGAATTGTCTTTTTATCAGACACTGTCTTGTATCTGAAGCCTCATTTCCACTGGTGGGTGTTTGCGTAGAAAAGAAGAGCCTTTTGGCTCCTGTTAGCATATGTAGTGAATGTTTGATTTAGATCTCAGATCCCTCCTCTCATCCAAGAGACATAACCTCATCTCTGCTCAGGAAAAGAGGCGAATTTCCAGGGAGTGGTTGACTTTTCAGTATGTTAGGTAGTATTGATCTCCAGTTGATGGCATTTTTAATTTGTCAAGGTAAAGTAGCATTTTAAGTAGAATTAAATGATAGAGTTTATTGTTTTTCCTTGTATCTTAAAAAATATTTAGGGGTTGAAATCGTCTTTACCAGATTACAGAGCTGCAACATACATGATAATCTGTCAGATCTCTGTGAAAGTGACCATGGAAGACACCTTCGTTAACTCGTTGGCTTCACAGATCATCAAAACATTGACCAAAATTCCTTCTTTGATCAAGGATGGATTAGGTTGCTTGATAGTGCTCATGCAGAGACAGAAGCCAGAGAGCCTTGGGAAAAAGTATGTATGACTAAATTGGGGAATAATAGTAATTAGAGGAGAATAAAAGTATTTTGAATAATTCTTTTAAAAGATAAATTTTTAAAGAAATTTTTTCTTTTCAGAGATAAATTTTATACTTTTTTAAATTGCCATATATTAGCTGACTTTTGAAGTTAACATTTTATGTACTTCTTCGAAGGCCATTTCCTCATTTGTGTAACGTTCCTGATCTTATTACAATACTTCATGGGATTTCTGAAATCTGTGACATCAGTCCTCTTCTGCGTTACATGCTTCCCCATCTGGTTGTCTCCATCGTTAATCATGTTACAGGTTTGTGGTTTTATATTTTGTGTCCAGAAACTTCGTGTCTAAGATTGAATTCTCTCAAAATAGAACCACACTCCTGTTAATATCTTAAAGGTATTTCAAGTTTCTGCTATCTAATTGTTTTTGTGTAGGTTTTTTTTTTTTTTTCAATGTGAAAAACATTTGAGGTGGGGAGTAGGTTGGTTGAAGGAGATACTTGTTATTGGATATGCTCAGAATTGTGATGTGTCTTCTTAATGTGTGTTCTTTTTTAATGTTTGTTTATTTTGAGCCCAAGAGTGTGTCTACAAGTAGGGGGTCAGACCGAGGGAGAGAGAGAATCCCAAGCAGGCTCCATACTGTCAGCGCAGAGCCTGACACAGAGCTCAGTCCCATAAACCATGAGATTGTGATGTGAGCTGATACCAAGAGTCAGATGCTTAACTGACTGAGCCACCCAGGCACCTCTAAAGCGTGTCCTTAAACAGTCTCTACATGAAAAAGACTATGGAATTAGTTTAAAGTGATTAACATATATTACCAAGTAAAACTTTTCCCTTTGCTCATTTAAATATTTAATGAACTTCAGTGACTCATGTACAACAGATACTCGCCAAAAAAAGTTTTTCTCCTTTGAGTCACTGAACATAAAAAGACGGAGAAAATCTCATACATAAAAACCCAAAAATTTAAAAAGCCATAAAGTAATTAAAAATGATTACTTCCATTATATGCTTCTTATCTTTCAATAAATACGGAAAGACAAGAAGAAACGTTTGGTTCTAATTGCCACTTAGACTAAGAAAAACATACTAAGGAAGATCTCTCTAAAGTATGTCAGTTTATTGGAAAGTAAGGTTTGCCTTGCTGGATGTTGGTTTAAATATGTGTTTCAGAAATATGACTAGCATGAATACTAGTATATTTTTCCTGTTCTGGTGACGATGTGGTCCCAATCTTTGAAGGCAGGACTGCCATGCGATTGGTAAGATATGTGCAGTAAGTGTGGAATAGAAGATGAGGACTCAGGGCAGCAAGGCACATCAACATACAAGTTGACAGCCTGCTTTCAGAGCTAGTTTATTGAGCTCTAGGCTTGGGTCACAGCTTCAACCACTTTTAATATGACCTGGAACGACTATTTTTTGGACCTCTGTTTTGTTAATAAGATAAGCATGAAAAACTTGTTTTTAAAAATGTAGAGAATTTCAGGTAAAGTAGAAGTGAAGGTAATATATACAAAAATGTAAAAAGTATAAATGGCTGAATAGGTGAACTACACTTTTATAAACAGGTAAAAAGCTGGATACCAGTATATATGGTTTAAAGTTATTCCTATAGAAAAGTTTTCTGCTATAAAGAAATTTAATAACTTAAGTGCAAAAAAAATTGTCCCCATCAATTTTAATGTATGTTCTATACTAAGGAGAAGAAACTGAAGGGATGGATGGGCAAATCTACAAGAGACAGTTAGAAGCTATACTTACAAATATATCACTGAAGAACAACTTAGACCATTTGCTGGCTAGGTAAGCTGTTATTTCTGACGTGCTTTGGATTTGTATTTTTGTAGCTTAGTATACTTCTTAGAATTGACTAGCAGTTTTCTAGTATCTTTTTATGATGCACTCCTTTTTTTGTCCTTGTCATTTCATTAATTATAAGTACTTAGTGCAATAATTATGGCAATAGAAGGAAAAAGTAATTTGTCTTTAGTGCTTAAATGTGATCACAGAAAGTTAATAGTTAAGCTGTGTTTGGGTTATAGCTAAATGGAGCTAGTGGTTGTTTCGAGTTCCCTGTTAATAAGTGCATCAAAATGCCTGAAACAATGCATCACATTTGGCATTTAGTAAGTATCAAGTAGAAACTTAATATTGAGGGTTGATGTGAAGTGAAAATTCTTTTCTGTAAAGGTAGTCAGTGTCCCATTTTCTTCTTTGACTTAAAGGGCAACTCGATACAGTGAAAAGAATGTAGGCATTGCAGTCAGACACGGGCTTGAATCCTTCCTCTCATTGCCAGCAGAGTAGAGTAGTAAGTTCTGAAGGTCAGACTGCCTGCATCTCGTTCTGCTGTTGTGTAACATTGGCCTGGCTGCTGCTGTGTCGTTCGCGCCCCTCGCTCACAGAATTGGCTTGTGGATTAAACGAGAGTAGACGTGGGAAGTGCTGTTGAGAGTGCGGGCCCCCGGAGTCCATCTGGCTTCAGAACCTGTTCTGTTGATGGCGCAGGAGGGCTCGCTCAGCGTTGGCTGCAGTGGCTCTCCTCCCATGATCGCAGGCAGATGAGAGTTCTCAGCCCTAGCTTATGTGTATGTAAAGTAAGAATGACTGGTACCTCATGGAAGCATGGCAAAGTATTTCTGAAGCATCTAGAACATAATGGGTGCTCAGTAAACAGCAGCACTCATGTCTGCTGATACTTGTTTTGTTTTGCAGCCTTCTTTTTGAAGAATATATTTCATATAGCTCACGAGAAGAAATCGATCCTGATAAAGTATCTCTGCTTAACGAACAGTTTCTTCCACTTATCAGACTTTTAGAAAGCAAGTAAGTTGTGTGCTTGTGCCCTTCTTTAATGTGTGCATATTGTTTTATAAAAGAAGATTCACAGGTTCATATTGTAACATAGGGAATGATTTATAAAGAGGCTCTTCTTTTTTTTCCCCTTTAGGAAGACCCATATGGGATTTAAGTGTATTTGACCTGTCTATATAGGAAATAGGGGCCATTTGGGGACTGTAGAGAGTATAGTTTTTATATACAGAGACGTTACTTTTGGAATACTCTTAGGGTTTTATTTATATTTTTTTATGCACGTATGGTGCATGTGGTCAGTAACTTCATTAAGAATAACTCTTTAATTTCTTCCCAGATATCCCAAAACATTAGATGTTGTATTAGAGGAACGCCTAAAAGAAATTACCGATCTAAAAAAACAAGAGCTTTTTCATCAATTTATCTCTCTCTCTACAAGTGGAGGAAAGTATCAGGTAAGTTTTTCTTCAGAGGAATTACTACAATTATGGGTATATTTGTGTGGTTATTTGAGGAGCTCTGGAAATAAATTGACTAGTTCACTCCTTTCTTTGCAAAGTTTGAGGGACAGGTGAGATATAGTAGTTTCCCTAGTTCCCTGGAGGGAGGCTGTGAGGCCTCAATTCAGTTATGCATTGAATTATTGGAGAAAGGTGTGACAGCTTAAATAACTAAATGTGATGCTTATTTCAGGAAAAGTGTTGTTTGGAAGTATTACTAGCAATCACCAAAAGGGGGCTCTACTTAAGTTTCTAGCGTGTCCTTATTTTTCTCCTATATGTGCACTTTGCAGTGCAGTACCCACTAGCCACGTGAGGCTGTTTAAGACACTGGTGAGAAAAAGGGAGGTGGATTTCAATTTCATGATCATATTAGAACTTCATAAATTTCCTTTTAATTCACCCTAGATCTTTCTACTCGAAGTTAGACATTTAAGCAGTTTTTATAATTAGCCTTGAAAATAAATGTTGTGAGGAGAAATGTGATTGTTTTGGTTTCTCTTTCATAATTAGACCTTCATCTTTAATATTTCATTTCCAAATATGAGGGTGATAGATTTCCTTCTTTTTAAAAAAAAAAAATTTTTTTTTTTAACATTTATTCATTTTTGAGAGAGACAGCGTGAGCAGGGGAGGGGCAGAGAGAGAGGGAGACACAGAATCAGAAGCAGGCTCCAGGCTCTGAGCTGTGAGCACAGAGCCCAGTGCAGGGCTTGAACCCTCTGATCATGACCTGAGCTGAAATTGGATGCCCAACCATGCCCAACTGACTGTGCCACCCAGGCGTCCTCTTTTTTTTTTTTTTTTTTTAATCGATTTCCTTCTTAGTCTGATTACATAAGTGAAGTAAGTTGTCATTAATTTGGTAGTTGATAGTCCTTGTTTTATCATTTAGATGAATTGCTTTCTGTGTTCAGTGACCAGCTTTTTATTTCATATTTTCATTTAGGTGCTAATGTACTGATGTATTTCAGGTGCTTCTCAGTTTGAAGTCAGATCCATATAATGAATACAAAGTTACTTTATAGAATTGCTTCACTAAATAAACCTACACATAGACACAAGTGTGCTCAAAATCACAACATTTAGGATGCATATGTTTTTCATCTGTTGTACCCCATACTACATTCTAGAGACAAAGACTTTACTTCTTGGATTCTGGAATTAGATGGTTGTTATCAAATATGTTGGACATTTTGGGACAGTTTTCTCTGGTTTTTATGCTTGATCAGATGCTTAGATTTAATGGTGAAATCATTTGGTGATTGTGATGAATTCTGTAGTTTTTAGCAGATTCTGATACGTCCTTGATGCTCAGTCTGAATCATCCACTTGCTCCTGTGAGACTTCTGGCCATTAATCATCTGAAAAATATCATGAAGACATCAGAGGTTTGTGTCAGATAGCTTCATTTCTGGTATTTCTATCCTGAAGATGAGCAGTTTAATTCTAGAATAAGAAATTGAAGTTACCAAATACAATTGATACTGTGTAATTACAGACATAAGGTGAATAATGCAGAGAGTGCATTGGACCATACGTGCCAGTAGCCACCATTTACTAGAGCCACCATGCTTTATTAACCGCTATATTCATATTTCCATGTTGCAGATTACTACTTAGTTCAGTGTTTTTCAAACTACAATTTCTAGATAATTTGTGAACCTCTGTAAATGATCTAAGAATGTTGTAGTTTTGAAATTTGACTTTGGTATTCTTAAGTGCAACATGAGCATATTTGGGGACGTCGGAATGACATCTTTTGGTACACTGTTCTGTGATTTCAGTACCTGAAGTTATATTTGTGTTTTCACATTTTGGTGGTTGTGAATAGTAAGTATGAAGGCTAACTTAATTTGTAAATAATGTCTTTATACCAAAATGGTATTTTACCAAGACTTTGCAGTAATTCAGGTGGAGTAGTATTTTCTGAACTTCAGCCATTTAAACAATACTGTCATAGTTTTTGCTGTATGAGCTTATCACTAATACTGTGTTCTTAAAATTTTTCTCTGGCTTTCAAATGAACTTATTTTTTTTTTTACATAGTCATCAAATCATGGGTTTGAAGAGTTAACTGGTATAGACCTTTAGTGCTGTTACTATAATTAAAATGAGAGTGTTCACCTGTGTGATAATCTACAGTATTCTCTTGTATTTACTACTATTGCATATTTGGAACATTTCTGGAAGAGAAGTGGTCCTAGAGTAAAGCGTCCTCGTGGCACACAGTAGTATAAACGTGCTGAACTTGAACTTGTGTCATGGTAGCTAGAGCCAGATTCATAGCACAGATAGAATTTAATTTCAGAATGTAATCATAATTACCATAGTAAATTCATTCCAATATGAGTTATTTTGGTTTTGCAGGGTTTTGTAATATTGGACTTAAAAATTTGGTTTGTATTTATAATATTTTTGGCTTTATATTTTTGAGTTACTTCATTTTAAAAGGATATATGAATAATAATAGCAACATTAGGATCTAGGAGAATTTTTTTTTAATTTTTGAGAGGGGTGGGGGAGGGGCAGAGAGAGGGAGACACAGAATCTGAAATAGGCTCCAGGCTATCAGCCCAGAGCCCAATGTGGGGCTCAGACTCCTCAACTGTGAGATCATGATCTGAGCCAAAGTTTGACGCTTTAACTGACCAAGCCACCCAGGCACCCCAAGAATGTTTCTTTAAAAGTGGTTGATGTAATACTCACATTTATAATCTGTAGCTTTGTTTCATTTCTGATCTGGCATAAGTTGTGTTTCACAAGCTATAGGTTTGTGTTACTGATTTGCTGGATAATTAAGCCATAGAATACTGGTCTTTGTTGTGATAGGAAGATCCCAGTGTCTAGAAGGAAAAAAGGATTCCTGGAAGCTCCTGTTATATCTGAGGGTGTTCTCATCCTCCTTTTACTCCCTTCCTTCTTGGTCCCCTTCTGGATTTGGTTAGTGTTTAAGTAAAGGGCACTGGATGCATTCACCCTTTAGATTTATGTATTGTTACTGTCTTCAGATGGGGATATTTCACTACTTGTTAGCTCTTTAGAAAATTCTGGTGACATTTACTATGTGAAAGTTGGACTTCAGTTTGTATTTTAGTTTTATCTCCCAACAGAGCTCCTTAATTGTTTTTTGTAGCATTATTTAGTTATATTTTTTCACCACCCACGGGTAAGAATATATTTAGGTTGATTTTCAGTCTTGTCTTTCTGTTACTTTGATTATGTGCTTTATTTTCTTTTGTTATGTAAACAAAAATAGAATCTCGTTTTGGCAGACTGGCTTTTCAGTGCATGTTCTTATCCTTGTAAAAATCTTGATAATAATAACTAACTTTTAACAGTGTTTACTACTTGAAAGTCCTTGTTCTAAGCACTGATGTGTATTTAATCTTGTAGCAGTCCTCTGGGATTGATACTATTACTAGCTCTGTTCTGTGGGTGAGAGTAGTGAGACCTGGAAAGGTTAAAGCACCCACACAGGGTCACATAGCGGGTAGGTGGGTAGTGCCAGGACTTAAACCTAGGTGTTCTGGTTCTGTGGTCTTTGCGCTCCCAATATCCAGGCTCTTATTTACAAGGTGAACTTCTTAATGCAGAAGTTAAATTTGGATTCTAGGAACTGGAAAAAAGTTTGTACCAAGTGATTACTCCTCTAAAAAGGCCCTTTATGCTTGTTGGGATGAGCAATGGGTGTTGTATGTAAGCCATTTTGACAATAAATTATATTTAAAAAAAAAATAAAAAGACCCTTTAGAGATTATCTAGCTCAGTGCAGGTATGTTTAGTGTTTGAATTTGCGTGTAGATCAGAGCCTGCGTTTCTTACTGCTAATCTGGAATGCTTTTCACAAAACCAAGCTTCCTCTCTAGGGTAAAATCTTAGATTTGAGCAGCAACTAAATTTTTCTTTTCTTGTTTAGGAGAGTGTCGACGAGTCTTTCATAAAAGAAGCTGTTTTAACCCGATTAGGTGATGATAGTATAGATGTTGTTTTATCGGCTATCAATGCTTTTGAGGTGAGTGAGTTTGTTGAAATACATAATTTGTTAATATTTTCCTCTCGTGAATCTCTTCTCTAGGCTGGAATATATTTGGAAATTATTCCTTCATTGGAAATTTGTTCTCTTGAGAGCACAGACTTAAGCCTGGTTAAGGAGCACTTACGGGGTAACTCAGACTGCACAATTTTGTGTTATAGGGAAGTTCTTCAAAAGGGAAAAGTGCTTTGTGAATTGTTATCAATAGTAAATACCTTGGGATCGTGGAAAATTGGCTCATGAATGCCACTTTTGAGAAATAGCTCTCATAAAGCCTTGAAATTGTGCAAGGACTATTGGGAGATAAATTCTTTACAATTACTATTTTTTTTTTTTAAGTTTATTTAACAAGTACCGTATGTATTTGAAGCAAGTGAAAATTTACTTACAGCCGTTTTTTTCTCCCGTTAGATTTTTAAACAACACTTTACTTCAGAAGTGACTGTTTCAAATCTTCTGAATCTTTTTCGAAGAGCAGAACTTTCAAAAAATAGGGGATGGTATGTATTCATTTCTCTTCATACTGTTTTGAATTGACACAATTCTTACACCTGTTTGATTTTTTTTTTTCCTTTACGTTTTTGCATTTTCTAATTTAGTTATATGACCCTTTGGTCATGGTAGTAGAATGAATCGTAATTCTTGCATTATAAAAAGAATTAGGATTTGTGTGGGTTTAATATACTGTTCTCTTTGTTTGAAATTTTTTCTTCATAAACTGGAGAAAGTCTATAATGTGTGACATAATACTGCAATCTAGGAAGTAGGGTAGGAGGGAATTGAAGTTTTTATTTTAAAACTTTTTTTTTAATATTTACTTTTGAGAGACAGGGTGTGAGCGAGGGAAGGGTAGAGATAGAGCGAGACACAGAATCTGAAGCAGGCTCCAGGCTCTGAGCGGTCAGCACAGAGCCCTATGCAGGGCTTGAACTCAAGAACCACAAGATCATGACCTGAGCTGAAATGGATGCTTAACTGACTGAGCCACCCAAGTGCTCAGTTGTAGTGTTCTACTTTATATAATTCTATTTGACTATTTTTTCCGAAGATAGGATATTACTTTATAATGACACGTGAATATGAAAATAAGCTCAGAGGCACATGGTTACCTTCTGTACTATTTGAGCTCTAGTTGTTTCATTTTTGGCATCTAAGCTTTGTGCATGGAAACATGACTAAGTTCCTTAGAGGAAGAGAACATGTCTTGCAGGTTTTTGTTTTGTATCCATCATAATTTAGTTCTTTAGCACATAGTGTGTGTTCAGATTTTTTTTTAACTTCGGAGCCTGATTTTTAATGGAGTTGAGGTATATAGTGTGACATGTGTTTTATGTTACAGTTACCCTAATGGTTTCTCAAAAAAAAAAGATTTGACAGAGTTAGCAGTTCAAAATTGCTCTCCCAGATAACTCACTTATTGGCATGGATTTTAAGTGATTGTGTTGGTGTGTCTGAATAATGTGTTTGTTGAGACCAGGATAATGTCAGTTGAGCAGGGACAATGTAATGATTTGGGACTGAATTTAAGTCTCTAGTGGGTTTCTTAGCCAAATCTGATTGTGTCTTAGGTACAAAGTACTTGAGGTTGCAGCAGACATACTAATTAAGGAAGAGATACTCGGTGAAAATAATCACTTGTCAAATCAGGTGGTGGTACATCTGCTGCCATTCATGATTATCATCAATGATGATATGGAATCTGCAGAGATGAAAATCGCTATATATTTATCAAAATCAGGGATTTGCTCCCTGCACCCTATATTAAGAGGCTGGAAGGAAGGTAAGAAATTCAGTTGCCTTTTAGAAAAAGCACTTTAAATACTTAAAAAAAAAAAACAAAAAAAAAAAACACAACTAAATG
The DNA here is from genome assembly GCF_003009895.1 of Hyaena hyaena. Classification (NCBI taxonomy): domain Eukaryota; kingdom Metazoa; phylum Chordata; class Mammalia; order Carnivora; family Hyaenidae; genus Hyaena; species Hyaena hyaena. The sequence goes on from NW_024080922.1 coordinate 324,003, forward strand.
TTGGCTGTAACTGTTATTTGAAATCATGTTTGCTGTGTTCTGTGTCAGCTAGATTTTTTTAAGATCAAAAACCTACAATCCTTGAGCAACATAGGTTTGAACTACACGGATTCACTTAAATGTGGGTATTTTCCAGTAAATACTGTACAGTACTCTGCATTTTCTCTTCCCTGGAATTACTTAAATAGTACTTTTTTCTCTCTAGCTTTATTGTAAGACTACAGTATGGAATACTTATACAAAATCTGTGTTAATCAACTGCTTGTTATTAGTAAGACTTCGGGTTAACTTTGGGCTATTAATAATTAGGTTTTTGAGGAATCAAAACTTAAATGCAGATTTTCAGCAGCGTTGGGAAGGGACGTTGGTGCCCCTTTCCACGTACAGTGTGTTTCCATGTACAGTGGTCAGCTGGACGATGGAGAGGAAGCTGACCCACACATAGGTTCAGAATTGGACAAAAGGAAAAATACAGAGGAAACCTTCATAGGAAAATTATAAAACTTCTGCCTAAATTTCCTACTCTGTAGAATTCCTTAGGTGATGTTGGTGATATAAAGGCCCTCTGTGTTCATTTTTTTTTTTTTTTTTTAACAGCTCTTGAAAATGTGATTAAAAGTACAGAGTCAGGACAACTAATTGGTGTAGCAAATCAGAAGATGATTGCATTATTGGCTGACAATATACGTTCAGGGGATCCTCCTTCAATGTTAAAGATGGTAGGTTTGCTGTCGAAGAACACCCCCTGGATTTCTCAATGTTTGCTTCACTAGATTTTTTTAAATGACCATGTTCATTTTTGACAGCTTTGTTTCACTCTACACATGTGAGGTGTTGTTTAGTATATTCTGCAGATTGAAATCTTTTACATTTTACATAGATTATTGTGGTTTTACATTGAACTAATAAGAATAATGTGTACCTTTTTGCCTTCCTGTTTCCTTTTATTTAAAATACAAAGTCATGTTTTTTGTTAAAATAGCAAAGTATCTAAAAGGATAGATACTTCTTTTTTTTTTTTCTCTAGTAAATAAAGCTTTGTCAGGGTATTAGGTGTATAATTTTAAAGCATTTATCTAGTTGCCAGGTACAATTATTTATGTTCATAATTCTGAAATTTTTCATTTTATGAATTATGTAGAAGTCAGTGCTTACTACTTTTCAAAGGCTTTGTATTTGTCATCTCACCTTAAATATAATCCCCAGATAGGTCCGAGGTAGAGAAAATTGTTTTATGCAAACTAAGAGCTACCAGTAATGGAGAGTGTTTATTTTTCTAGGTAGAGGATTTAATAAGCATCGGGGAGAAGGAGTCCTTCAGCTTGAAGCAGAAAGTGACTTCTCATGTGGTCACAGCTGTGCTTGTTTCTTGCTGTTCATCTTTAAAAGAAACTCACTTTCCATTTGCAATAAGAGTCTTCAGTTTGTTGCAGAAAAAAATAAAAAAGCTTGAAGGTGTCATTACTGCAGTGGTAAGTAGTGCAAAGTCTCTGGAAAATTGAGTAAAGTGGCATTCTGGCTTTTCAGCAAAACTGGAAATTGGGGGGTTGAGATGCTCAATCTTTGGGATACTCGGGGTGAAGTGTGAAGCAGCCTTGGGTAGCAGTTGATAATGAATTAGAAAAGTTAATTGTATAATTTCAGGGTCCTGATGTGCTGTACCTAATGGTTGACTCTCCCCTTTATTATCTTTATTTGGTAGTTATCTGAGTTACACTTAACTACCCTTCATGATGAAGAATTCACTAGATATGTTAGTGATTGAACAAAATACAACTTCGTTCTTTTGTTTCCTAAGAATTGATCTTTCGTATTTTAATATTACATGAGATTTGGATCTCACCAGCTTATTCTTTGATGGTATCAGCTAAGAAACATGTTTCAAGTGCTTATATTTTTACCTAGTACCATATCTTGAGGTCATATGATTATTTCTTTTAATACATGACCCTTCAATAGTATTTAGTTTTTATTTGTCCTCCATCATTCAGAAGGCTCTTCATTTTAGGATTTGCTGAATGAGTCAGCATCTTTTTTACATTTACATATGCCCTCAGGATTTTGTGGGTTCTGGTCATGGTCATTGTTAACCTAAAATCGTGTAAATTTGAAAAGAGCAAATCTTGATATTTTAAAAAAGTAGCCCAGATAAGCCCTTCTTGATTTCTCTCTTTGTTGTCTTTCATGGAATGTGGTAACCTGAACGGTGTTTGCCTTTGGTGTTAAAAGTGTGAACAGTTTGAGTGTTGTTTATACACACACGCATGCAGATAAGATGTTTTATATTTACTACCCTTTCTGGGACTCATGAGCCTCTTTCCGGCTGTAGCCATGTATTGAGCCAGTGAAACCCCGCCAAAGAGACCTTTTCATGTCAGTCTGGCTCTTTCTTTCCAGGTTATGCTGTGTGCTTTCCTGTACAGAGTCTCGTCATTTTCCTTCATTTTTTTCTCCTGCTGCTTTTAGTATCTGCAGTGTCATTTCTAAATACCCTCACATTTCACTGCTTCTTTAGAATTATCTGCAAATTTGGAGGTTGTACTGCGCACCTTCTTCAGAATAGCTATAAAAGTGGGACATGAGTAAGGTCCCGTTAAGGGTCTCTTGGAAATCCAGCTCCTTTCTGTGTAGAAAGGTGTCACTCAGTAAACACATTGACATGAATAACGTTTGTTTTTACATTTGTGTGTTGAGGAAATACAGATGACCCGAAACTCTGAATAACTTGTATCTTTTTTTTTTTTTTTTTTTTTTTTTTTATTTTTTTTTTTTTAACAACTCTTTACAAATTTGATTAAAGCTTTTAATTCTCTCATGTAAATGCAGAGAGAGAAAANAAGGTGTCACTCAGTAAACACATTGACATGAATAACGTTTGTTTTTACATTTGTGTGTTGAGGAAATACAGATGACCCGAAACTCTGAATAACTTTTTTTTTTTTTTTTTTTTTTTTTTTTTTGGTAAATAGTGATGGTTGAACAACTCTTTACAAATTTGATTAAAGCTTTTAATTCTCTCATGTAAATGCAGAGAGAGAAAACTGTGCATATTACCCAGTCCTACACATCCATTGCAGTTCTCCTGTGCATAATCCATGTTCAGAACCCCTTATTTGTGTCGTCTTTGTTTCCTTTACCATTTCAGGAAATCCCCTCAGAATGGCATTTTGAGCTGATGACGGACAGAGTGATACCCGTGCAGCTGTGGGCACATTACATAGAGCAGCTCCGCACCGCCCAGAATATTGCTGTGGAGGATTCGGTTTTACTCACATTTTCACTGAAAAATTTTGTTCATGCACTAAAGGCCCCTAAATCTTTTCCCAAAGGTACAACAGAGTATGACTTTTGAATGTGATACTCTAGAAACAGAACTGTTGTCTTGAGTGAAAAGTTCCCACCAATGTGTCCACGAAGTTTCTGTACCATCTCTTTTTCTCTCCATGTCTATGTAGACGATGTGTGGTGGGATCCTGAACAGCTGCAGGAAGACAGCAGAGCCTATCTGCGCTTGCTCATTGGACTCTTTGAGATGATTCTCGCTGGTGCTGATGCCACTCATTTTAGGGTCCTGATGAAACTTTTCATAAAGGTACGAAGCTCGTCCTTTTCAGGCATACTCTTCCCTCTAAGAAGATATTGCAGGGTATTTTAGTTACGACTGTTTTAATGAAAATGAAAATAATGTGTGCTAATTACAGTGAAGAGCATGTGCTAATAAACACAGACCCCCTGAAGTAGTGCTGTCATCCTGACACCCATCAGTAGGTTAGACAGGGACTGACTTTGCTGCAGGCCTGTTAGTGTGTGAGGCCTGTTAGTGTATTTCCTAATCACAACAGCCCATTCTGGTTGGTTGGTTAGTGCCATTACCAGGGAGAAAGTGCTTGTTCAGAGGGGTGATTTAGCATATGCTACCCAGCTTAAAAATGTCAGTGACCTCCAGTGGCCGAGGTCTTTGTTCTTGTCCTCCTCGTCCCTCTGTAGCATTTGACACAGTTGGTGATGCTGACTCCATCTTGAAGTACTTTCTTAATGAGGCTTTGCCAGCATCACTCAGCTTGGTTTTCTGCTTAGCTTTCTCTCATTTTGTTGTTGTTGAGTGTGTTCAAATGTAGAGTTATAGTGAGTCCTTTGAATTCATTTGCATCCTTCTCATTGGTTAAGTATGGAAAATTTTAAGTCCTGAGACAAAGCAGCAGAACACTGCAACGAAGTGTTTGTTTTCTGTAATTACACACTAGTGAAAAGAGGATTGGGAACCAGCCTAATATGAGTAAAAAGTAAACCCTCCCTGTCGTTGATTTGTTCAATTTAGGTGCATCTAGAAGATGTTCTTCAGTTCTTCAAGTTCTTTTCTGTCTTATGGACGTATGGGTCTAGCCTTTCAAATCCACTTAACTGCAGTGTGAAAACAGTGCTGCAGACCCAGGCTCTTTATATTGGGTATGCGATGCTCTCTTCTCAGAAGGCACAGAATAAACATCAGCTGGCATCTGTCTCTTCTCCAGGTATCGTGAGTAGCCTGTTATGTTCTGTCAGGACCAGCTTTAATGCTTTCTCTCTCTGTGGTTTGTGTAGGTTGTAGTTTAGAGAATTTCTTTTTAATTTGTTTATAAATATAGTACTCAGGGGCACCTGGGTGGCTCTGTCAGTTGAGCATCCGACCTCAGCGAGGTCATGATCTCGTCCGTGAGTTCGAGCCCTGCCTGCATTGGGCTCTGGGCTGACAGTTCAGAGCCTGGAGCCTGCTTCAGGTCTGTCCTCTCTGTCTGCCCCTCTCCCGCTCATGCTCTGTCTTCCAAAAACTAAAAAGAAAAAGAAAAAAGTGCTCACTCACATGTGCATGCACTCTCACTCTCATGTTCTCCACATGTATGTGTAATTTATGTAGATGTGTATAAACTATTATATATAAACTATATAATTTGCATATACATATGTGAACTATATATGTGTATGTACTACTTTTAATCACCAAAACAAACAATAAAAATGGCAGATGATTAGTCATAGGTTGTTAATATCCCACTGTTCATCTTCTGAGTTTCAGCAGTTACAGCATTATCTGGGGAAATCAGACCATTTAAAACACTTTGATTATTCAACTACTTATAAAAGGGTCTCCACTCTGACAACCTTGGATTTGTCTCTTCTATCAGGTATAAGACATTTTCAGGTTGGGGACTCACTAATAAAACACTTATATTAAAGTTATATTTTTTGATTAAGAGAAATTTGCAAATTTTGCAAAAGATGCAGAATATCCTGAAGTTGATGAAAAACCGGTATTTACAAGCTATTGACAGATGAAAGAATCTGACAGGATTAGACTTTGTAGCGATTAAAGATGAGAGAATTGATGAGGAGGATGGATACGATTGATTCCAAACCAGAAGGATTTTAATGTCCAAGGAACAAGAGTAACTCTTGGGAAATTTGAGGATGTTCTTGATTTTTTTTTTATTCTAAAATCACTCTTTGTAAATGTTCTGTGAAAGCAAAATGAATGATTATATGCTTTTCCCAGAACAGCTTCTCAGCGTTTCTCTTTCGTTAGCTTTGTGAAAGAGCACGTAATTAATAATTGTAATCAAGATTTCATTAAATACAAGGTAAAATGTGTACTTAAATTTCAAGTTTACTTCTACAATAAAATCCCATGAATTATTTTATTACTACTTACTGTAACATTGCAGTCCCTGATTTTAGGTGAATTAATTTAAGAAGGCTTTTTCAGGTTTGTTTTTTTCCTTTGGATGAAAAAGACTCACTGTACATTTTTTAAAACTTTAATCCTTTAATATTTTCAAAGTATTGTTCTGTATTAATACTTAGTAAACACAGAAATTTATTTATTTACAAATGTCTGCAGACTATTCCATTGCATGGACATAGCCTGATTTATTTAAATGGTTATTTTCTGTTAAAGGTATGTATATTTTGTTTAGAGGTCATAACTACTTTGATTTTCTAATTAAGTATGAAACGTCTATTATCCTTTGGTATCAAAGGCAGCGTCCTGAGGGATAGATGTCTCTTTGTCTATAAATAGCAGGACCAAAAGACTTCACTTTTCCCCAGGATCACTGTAGGATAGGCTGTCTGCCTGCCCCTCTGCATTGTCCTGTCCGCTCCCTTCTTCCTGAAGAACTTTTGAGCTTCTGCTGCTTAGAAATGTCACAGGAGTTCACAGAAAACAGGACAGATGCACCATATTCCCCTGGGAAGCTCCAGGCCTGCACACTGGAGTCCTGGAGGGCCAGCGTGGAAGGTCACTTAGTGCCCCGGCCTCCAGGCCCCCACTTCCAGGGCACAGGGAGCTTCTGTCCACACTGGTCTGTGAGGACTCTGGGAAGGGTTGGCTGGTATTTGTTTTAATCTGTTTAGTAAAAATGTGACACTATTCAAAAGGAAAAGATACTGCAATATTAAAATAGTACAGTATTTTTGAATTTTTGTTAGTGGCTTAGGAAGCTAACCACCGTTTATTACTTTGTGGAGATCTGTGTTCCAGCTCCGTCTTGAATATAGCAAGTTTTACTAAATGAATAGACATTTAACATCATTTGTAAGATGTCGACTGCCTTTGGTTTTTTAATACCTGATCAGTATAGTAAATGTATTCATAAGTTTAAAACATGAGCTCAGTGTTTCTTTTAATCTTTGTGTAAAATATCCTATTTTAAATATAAATAAAATGGGAAAATGAAGTCACGTAGATTTTTAAATGGAAGAACACTCCTAAAAGCTAATAGTTTAAAAAGGTAGCTTTTGCTTACCATGAGTTCTAGTACTTAATTTGAAGGTGGTAACTATAGTACTTAGTACTTTGATTTGTTTTTGCATTTGGATATTTCTGGAAGCTCTATACAGGGAATTTTAGCAAATAGTAACTTAGCCTGAAGATGCCCTTTGTGGGAATTGAAATTTCCAGCGGTTCGTTGCTGGCTTTATTTTATAAATCAGCCTTACAGAGACTAGGAAAGATTGCCAGCCTTTTTATGATCTTCTCAGGAAAGTTGGAAAGCTTGTTGAGCTCTTTCTTAGCCTTCCAGAAGTGGAATATATGGAATGGATCATTAGTAGCAAAATAAAAGTCGTCACAGTTTGCCCCAGTAGATAGCATGGAATAAGGCTTAAATAACAATTACTGTGGGAGGAATTTAGGAGACATAGCTTCAAAAAACTTCACTCCAGTTTATGTTACAGATGCATTCTACCAGGTCTTTGAAGCAGGTTTTTCAGTGCTGTTGGACTGAGCAGGGCATAGAACGAAGGAGAGCTGCCGGATTCTTTGTCTAAAATGAATATAACACTTACAGAAACAAGACAACAGGCCAAGTTGCTTTGAATCATGCAAAATGCATTATTTTTAAGTAAAATATTTGCAAACGGAGTCCAGACATTCCTAAAACAGCATTTACCCAAGTAAAGTTCATTCCACTAATATAAAATTGGTTCAAAATAAAGAACTCTTAATTGGCCATATCAGTGTTAACAGATTATCGTTTTCCAAAGAATTTAAAAGGCATTCAGTAAAAATCAGTAATTCTAATTTTGTGCCAGCAAAATAGAAGTAATGAGAAAAATACTCCAAACAAAAGCTAGCATCTTCACTGCAGACTTGGGAAAACCAAAGCATTCCTGTTGAATCCATCACTATTACTGGACACGGCGCTACAAGTAGTTGTTGGCAGAAGGAGCTGTTTGAGACACCAGTGGAATGTAGGAGTGATGAAGCTGTGGGATTCTTAGGTGCGTTAGTAAGTAGGGCATCTGGGGCTAGTCGTTTGAAGACATGTAAAAAGTTTGACTCTATCCTTATTTCCTTAGACAAAAATTTCACATGAGCTAAAGGTTTCACATTAAAAAAGAACAACATAGCTCTAGTGTTAGGAAAAAAACACGGAATACATGTGGCCTCTCTAAATATCTAAAGTATAGATTCAGACACTTGAACAACTCAGAGCAGGGAGGGCCTCTCTGAGCATCATACAAAATTAGAAGAAAAATGGGGCTGAAACTTATACATTATAAAAAATTACAGGGACGCCTGGGTGGCTCAGATGGTCAGGTGTCTGTCTCTTGATTTTGGCTCAGGTCATGATCTCATGGTTTGTGGGATCAAGTCCCATGTCAGGCTCTCCAGTGCTTGGAATTTTCTGTCTCCCTCTCCCTCTGCTCCCCCCATTTGCATATGTGTTCTCTCCCCCCGTCTCAAAAGAAGTAAACTTAAAAAAAATTATACAGTTAAGGACAAAGCATTTGCAAAGCTTGGTGCACAGTAAGTTTCCTCTGCATACTTAGCAGGATGTACGTACAGAGATGCTTGTTGTAGCAGATTCAGTGCTGAAAAGCTAGAAGCGCGTGGGTGCGCGCACGCACACATGTGGAAAACCCTTCCAAATAAACTTGAGATGTGATTGTTCTTGAACAGTGTGTACATGTACACCCTGTGCTCTGCTCTCGTGTGTGTTTTCAAAAGGGTAAGCTAGCATGTACCTACCATTTTCTAGAATGGTAAACATAATGAAACAGTTAATGGTCTTGAGAGAGAATTTCAGGAAGACTTCAACACATACCCTTTGGTACTATTTCAATTTTGTACTGTTTCAGTGTTTTAAATTGCTACTGAAATGTTTTTCCCTTTGGTTTTAGTGGTGACATCGCTCCTCATTAACCTGGGCAGCCCCATAAAGGAAGTACGGAGGGCCTCCATTCTTTGTCTCCAGGCCCTCAGTGGAGTGGTGTCTCACTTCCATCTGCTAATAGATCATTTGGTTCCTAAAACAGAAGAGATCACCTCAGATGGCACCTATGTTGCTCAGGTAAACTCCTCCGCACAGAAGGTTGAACATGTGCACACCTGTGTGGGCATACGGACAGTTTCCTCTTGCCTTGACATTTCCTTTTATAGGGTTTCTGATCGACTTAAGTCACTGAATTTAGAAACTGATGGTGACATCTGCAGATCTTTCTCCTCCCGTTTTTTAGAAGCTAGGAGTACAGTGTCATTCATTTCTGCCCTTTCTTTGGCTAAAAAGACCAGTGTTTGGCTTTTTATCGTAAGCTGAGAGGTATTGGTACCCTTTCCAGGGGAAATGAAAAATGATAAGCAGTATCACATCATTTGGGAAAGAATCTACCATAATTAATACATTTAGCTTTTGTAGTTCCTTAACTTTTTTTCATCCCAGTTTTCTTTCTGGTGCCCTAGGATTTGGCTACTTTATTTGAAGAATTGCAGAGAGAAAAGAAACTGAAATCTCATCAGAAGTTATCGGAAACTTTGAAAAACCTACTTATTTGTGTATATAATTCCCCATCTTATATTGCAAAGGATTTGATGAAAGTACTTCAGGAAGTCAGCAGTGAGGTATGTGCAACTCGAGCGTCTTGTGGTTCCATGTGATGTTACAGAGCACTATTGTAGCTTCTCATCGTGTCTGAGGAAAACGTGTCCATGAGTTCACTAGATGCACTCAGAAGTGAAAATTCTCCTAATGCGGGAGGGGAAAGCATTGTAAGTGTAGAAAAAGATACAGAATGCTAAAGAAGCAAATATTGGTGTTTCTTTTCCTTTTTAAAATTGTGTGTTATCCCTACCTAATCGTTTACTTGCTTCTAAGTGAATTTAAAAAAAACACATGGGGGGAACACTGGAGAGGCACTGCTGAAAAAATTGTTGGTTCGTGTCTTTTCTTGAGGTGAAAATCCTCCCCAAGGCAATAGTTTTGGACATAAGTCTGTGAAAGTTCCAAAATCATTTGTTCAGTTTTGAAATATAGGTGGCTGAGCATTTTTCTCAGGGGGAAGGTCCATAGCTTTCATGATGTTAAGGAAGCGTGTGATCTAGAGAAGAGGTTGTGAAGCTCCTGTCCCTGTGATGGCCGTGCTGGCCAGCACTGGAGAGGCTCTTCTTCCTAGGCTTCCAAAAGCGCCTACGTGCGTCGCCAGTCTGGGACTGACTACAGCTTGGAGAACTGAAACGGGATAAAGTGGTATGAAAACCACAGGATCAGATTTTCGTGGTGGGAGCAAACAGATGGCATTTATCGGCTCTGTGTTGTCCTGGTGTAGTTTAAACTAGGAATTGATGGTGTGCCTGGCTTCTGATTTCAGCCCAGGTCATGATCTCATCAGTTCGTGAGTTTAACCCCCGCATCAAACTCTGCCCTGAATCATCTGCTTGCTTGTGAGTCTCTGTCTCTTCCTCTCTGCCCTTCCTCTGCTCGCCCGCTGGGAGTCTCTTTCAAAATAAACATTAAAAAAATATTAAGTAAGTTAGGAATTGACAATTTTGTTCTGCAGAAGAGCACATAGTAACTATTTTAGGTACTATAGGCTACATGGTCTTTCTTGCAGGTACTTACTAGCTCGGCCATTGTATTGTGAAAGCCATGGCCACTTATATAAACAAATGAGCATGGCTGTGTTTCAGTAAATAAAAGTTACAAAAACATGGTCCTCTGGATTTGGCCCACAGGCCATAATTTGCTGGCGTTTTGGTTTAGTTATTAAAGACTTCACATATATAATATGAATTAATACCAACTTGGAAGCTCTGTTGGGGAAAATTTGCAGTGTTTTAAAGAAAGCTAAAATTTCTTCTTGTGGCCCAAAACTTTAGTTTGTATTTCCTGTTTTCAGAAAATCCTGGGACACTAATGAATTACTCATCTCTGAAGGGTTTAGGGCTTTTTTTTTGGTAATGTTTATTATTTATTTATTTAAATTTATTTTGAGAGAGACCATGTGAGCGTGGTAGGGTCAGAGAGAAAAGGGAAGAGTGGATCCAAAGCAGCTTCATTGCTGACCGCACAGAGCCCGACATGTGACCCAAACCCACAAACCTGTGAGATCATGACCTGAGCTGAAGTCAGATGCTTAACAACTGAGCCACCCAGGTACCCTTATATATTTTTGTGAGAGAGACAGAGCATGAGTAGGGCAGGGGCAGAGAAAGAGATACAGAATCCGAAGCAGGTTCCAGACTCCAAGCTATCAGCCCAGAGCTCAGTGCGGGCTCGAACTCATGAACTGTGAGATCATGGCCTGAGCTGAAGCCAGACACTTAACTGAGTATCTAGGGGCGCCACCCAGGCGCCCCTAGAGCCTTTGGCCATTGCAGACTGACCGGTCAGAGGAGACTTCAGTGATTGATTGGATTAAATGCCGTTTGTCATGTCTAAGAGATCATCTTTCTTGGGGCTTTTTGCTCCATGCTGAGCTCCCAGTCTTGGAACATCATATCTTTGGATGTCTTTGTAAAGCAAGGAAAACTATACATCACTGTAGATAACTGTTAACTTTTGAATTGCCCGAACTTTAGATGGTGCTTTCTCAGCTGTTGCCTCTGGCTGAACAACTGTTAGAAAAGATCCAGAAGGAGCCTACAGCTGTCCTGAAAGATGAGGCCATTATTTTGCAACTCCTTCTGGGAAAATATAATGAATATTCAGCATCCCTTTTACATAAGGACCCGAAGAGTCTAGATATATTTATCAAAGCCGTGCATACAACAAGGGAACTTAGCACAGGAATGCCAACCATTCAGATTACAGCCCTTGAAAAGGTCAGTGACTTTTTTCAGAAACTAAAATATGTTCAAGCTTTTAAATTTTGTAATGTTTTACTTGGAGAAGCTAAAGTGGACATGTTTTAAAAGGAATATGATATACTTGACCTGTTTTTGCAAAATTGAGTGATGTACACACGTGTCAAAAAAAACCTGCATTTTAGCTGATGGGAAACGATTTTATCTTGGAAGAGAATGGCTTAAAGGTCATTTTTGGAATTCATGTTTGTTCATGGAGCTCACTTGCCTTTTTTCTATTCCCTCTAGATTACAAAGCCGTTTTTTGCAGCTATAGCAGATGAAAAAGTTCAGCAGAAGCTTTTGCATATGTTGTTTGATTTATTGGTAAACTGTAAAAATTCACATTGTGCTCAGACCATTAACAGTGTTTTTAAAGGGGTAAGTTGCAAACTTCCTATAACTTGTTTATTAACGTTTGTGCTCTCCAAGGGACACCATGTTTAACCGTTTTCTGATTTCCAGTGCATTTAGGAAATCTGATATTAGCGTCAACAAGAGTCCTGGACTTACAAGTAGCTCATAGAAAAGTGCAAATTCATCATGATTTTTATTGTGTGGAATATTTATAGTGTTAAGCAGGTAGAGTATGTTAGGTTGGATATTACTCGTATTAAATGGGATCTACCTGTTTGATGCAAGGATGTTCACCTGGGTATAGGTATACTGGTTATACTTAAAATAGTTTAATGACATATATATGAGATTGAGAATCTACTCATTGGTTTATGTGTACTATCAAAACATAGCTGTACATCAGAATAACCGCCTGGTTATTCTGTGTTTTGTTGTTAAAAAACACTCAAAACAAGTTTACAAAAATAGGTAATAATATGGGGAAGTCCTACTATCCAGATTTAGCAGTTCTCAGAATTTTGACATATTTTCTTAGGTTTCTAAGATGCATTAAAGGAAATGAGGTGCAGAGCAGTCCTGTGTGTGTGTGTGTGTGTGTGTGTGTGTGTGTGTGTGTGTTTTAATCTTTATACAGGTGTTGGTATATGGAAAAGAATACATAAACTGTCGCTGGTTGCCTTTGGGGATTGATTGGAGCTCTAGAGTCATATGAAATGTAAAAGGGGACATGGATATTTTCACTGTATCTTTTCTGTTTATTTTGAGAGAAAGAGTGTGAGTGGGGGAGGGGTAGAGAGAGGGAGGGAGAGAATCCAAAGCTGGCTCTGTATTGCCCGACGCGGGGCGCAGTCTCATGAACCGTGAGACCATGACCTGAGCCGAAATCCAGAGTAAATCTACATTTATTTCTCTGATTTTATCCCGTGCAATTTTATCATCAACCATTCTTCCTTCATATTTCAGATTTCTGTTAATGCTGAACAAGTCAGAATAGAACTGGAGCCACCAGATAAGACGAAGTCCTTGGGCACAGTTCAGCAAACTAGAAGGCAAAAAATGCAGCAGAAGTAAGAGCTATGAGTGCAGTGAGGAAGTGCCCTTTGTTCCCCAGCCCTTGAATGTTTGAAACCATTTTGAGTTTTTTGATACCCATCAGTCTGGCATACGTGGATGAGTATGATAGTTTCTATTTAGTATTCATAGTGTTTGCTTTTCCATTGTTTTCTTCTCTGTTTCCCAGAAAATCACAAGATCTAGAATCTGTGCAGGAAGTTGGAGGTTCTTACTGGCAAAGAGTAACTCTCATCCTTGAGTTACTGCAGCACAAAAAGAAACTCAAAAGCCCTCAGATACTGATACCAACTCTTTTTAACCTGCTGTCAAGGTAATGACACTTGCCTTTGCCTTTGATCTATGTAAGATTCTAATTCCTGCACGTCTTCTCTAACAGTCTCCTTGCAACAGTCTTTTCTTATTTAACTAGTCTGTAAAATAAATCACATACTGTAGCTGAAAGGTGAAAAGAAAGGTTTTAGGTACCCTTAGCCAGTGCCCCAAACTGATCTTCCTCCCGACTTGTGTAGTAAGTGACCACTCCCCATATAGCCTACTTCTTACCTTTCAACATCGTGTCCGTTGGGCCTCATTATTTGTATTTAAAGATCAGGTGTGAAACTTGCTATGTTTTTAGGTGTAAATTATGAGATTGATAGCTGTGGTGAATGCCATTTTAGTGTGGATATTTACTTTCACTGCCTGAAAAGCAAAGCAATTCTCTAAGGTTTCAAATAAGTTGATGGAAAGTACAACAGAGAGGCAGTTTGGCATTAAGCACCTACCTGCGTAAGAAAAAAGTTAGCATTAGAATCTCAACATCTTGTTTATAGTCTTATGTTTAATATTAATATTTTAGTTATTCCTAGTGAAGTGTGTGTTGTGGATAGTGGTCATTAATGTATCACTGAAATTGTGTAACTCTTTGATTTCCCATTGTTTTTTCTGGGGGGTCCTGAAGGAGTTTAGAACCTTTGCCACCGGAGCAGGGTAATATGGAATACACCAAACAATTAATACTTAGTTGTTTGCTCAACATCTGCCAGAAGCTCTCTCCAGAAGGAGGCAAAATACCAAAGGGTATGTACTTTGCTGGAAGGAAAGGGTGGGAGAACTCCCTGCTGTGCGTGTGATTGTACCTACCACTTAGAGAGGTTTTTTTCTTCATAACTATAGATGTTCTAGATGAGGAGAAGTTCAATGTGGAATTGATCGTCCAGTGCATCCGTGTTTCAGAGATGCCTCAGACCCATCACCATGCCCTTTTACTTTTGGGTACTGTTGCTGGAATATTTCCTGTAAGTATTAAGGATTTGAGGCTTCAGGTAGTTATTTTCTTTCTTCTGTGGAAATACGTTAAGTGCTCACTGGTTTGAATTCCAGGAACTTTGGGTCTCACTGGTGGGACCATCACACCTGTCTCTCTCTATCTCTCTCTTTTTTTTAAATGTATTAAAAAAAATTTTTTTTTAATGTTTTATTTATTTCTGAAAGAGAGAGAGGCAGCATGAGCAGGGGAGGGTCAGAGAGAGAGGGAGATAACAGAATCTGAAGCAGGCTCCAGGCTCGGAGCTAACTGTCAGCACAGAGCCCAACACGGGGCTTGAACCCACAAACCAAGAGATCATGACCTGAGCCGAAGTCTGACGCTCAACCAACTGAGCCACCCAGATGCCCCAGCCCTGTCTCTTAATAGCTGAGGCAGCGTGAGCTGCTTGATTGTGCTAAGCTTTGGATTCTCTTTTTGTAAAGTCACAATAATAGTAACCTTCTTTGTAGGATTATTGTGAGGACATGACTGGGTAGTTTATGATTCACACAGAGCCCAGCACCATGTAACCTTATTAGTGTTATTTGAAAAAAATTACCATCCTGTTCTCCTCAGACAGCTTTCAGCCAGTGACTTGAGGAAAGTAATTGGATTATGAATTGCCTCAGTTAGAGAAATCATGTCCCTTATAGAAATACATCTTCTGAAGAGATTGAAGTTTTTCCTGTTGGGGATTTAGGTCACAGGTTCCTAACCGGGGTTCTCCATGAACTTCGGCGGTCTTTCTGTACTAACATCACGTGCTAGATTTTTGAGTCTAGGGTTTGTTTTCTTAGAAGAGAGTCAGTAGCCCTCAGAGGAATTGATAATCCAGAAACAATTAAGAATCATTGATATTTTTTCTTTGTTTTTATTGAAATACAGTTCATACACCATAAAAGTCAACCATTTAAATAGGTGTACTATTCACTGGTTTCATTATGTTCACGAAGTTGTATGCCTGTCTCCATTATCTCCTACCAGAAGATTTTCATCACCCCAGAAAGAAACCCCATGCTCATTAACTGTCACTTCTCATTCTGTCACTACAGTTCTTCCCCAGCAACCGTTAATCTACTTTGTCTCTGTAGGTTTGCCTATTTGGGACATTTCCTATAAAAAGAATCCTGGATTATGTGTGCCCTTTTTAATGTCTGAAACATGAAAGTGAAAACCTTATGCATCATGTTTGCAAGGTTCACCCATGTTGAAGCTTGAATCTATATTCCTTTTAATGGCCAAGTAATACTCCATTATATGTAGATACCATGCTTTGCTTATTCATCAGTTGATGGATACTTAAGTTGTTTCCTTTCTGGTGTATACCTAGTAGTGGAGTTGCTAGGTCATAAGTTAACTTTAATATTCTAAGAAACTGCCAGCCTGTTTTCCAAAGGATCTATAATACCATTTTATACCCACCAGCCGCATAAGAGAATTCTAATTTCTCCGTATCTTCAGTGCTAGTTGATACTGTCTTTTTAAGTTTATTTTAGAGAGGGTGCAAGCAGGGGAGGGGCTGAGAGAGAGCGAGACTCGGAATCGGAAGCAGGCTCCCGGCTCTGAGCTGTCAGCACAGAGTCCAACACAGAAGTTGAATCCATGAACCGCGAGATCATGACCTTAACTGAAGTCGGATGCTCAACCAACTAAGCCACCCAGGCACCCCTTACTGTTTTGTTATTTAATAGTCATCTTCGTCTGTGTGAAGTACCTTATTTGGATTTTGCATCTCCCTAAGTGACTAATAATGTTGAGCATCTTTTCATGTGCTCAGTGACCATTTGTTTGTCTTTGGAGAAACGTCTTTGGAAATCCTTTGCCAGTTTTTCAATAGGGTTGTTTCCTCTTTTATTGCTAAGTTATAATGAATCATTGATATTTGACGTGCTTAAAATAGAAAATGCTGAAAGGGGGGCGCCTGGGTGGCTTAGTCGGTTAAGCATCCGACTTTCACTTAGGTCATGATCTCGTGGGTTCGAGCCCTGCGTCGGGCTCTGTGCTGACTGCCAGCTCAGAGCCTGGAGCCTGTTTCCGAGTCTGTGACTCCCTCTCTCTCTGACCCTCCCCTGCTCACACTGTCTCTCTCTCTCTCCTAGAAATAAATAAAACAAAACAAAACAAAAGAAAATGCTGAAAGGTTTGTTTTATTTCAGGATAAAGTTCTACACAACATCATGTCTATTTTCACTTTTATGGGAGCCAGTGTCATGCGTCTGGATGATACTTACAGTTTTCAAGTTATTAACAAGACAGTGAAGATGGTTATCCCAGCACTTATTCAGGTAAGCTGTTTTATACCATCGTTGGTCTTTCTTTTAATTTTATAATTGTATATAGTATGAAACTAAAATGACCTTATAGGCCTTTCTGAAATGCTCACGTGTTTGTGCCTCTGAAATTTTAGAATGGTGGAGCTAAGAATGAGTCTTAGTAATAACGTCCTTTCCAAAAACGTGAACGTGCATAGCTAGTTCTGCGTTGCCGAGAGGGCATAACTGCACACGCGTCTTAGTGCTACTCTGACCGTGGATTTGCATTTGCTGTATATTTCAGGACATTGCAGTTGGATAATATCTGTGACAGGTCAGTGAAGATAGGACATTGTAGAGCTACAGTGGCAAGTTTGTTAATACGCAATTTCAGCAAACATTTTCTAAACGTTCTCTAAGAGCCAGGTACTCAAGAAGGTGATTGAGTGTCTGCCAGTAAGGGTGAACAGTTTGAAAAGCAGCCTTGAAGGTGAATGAGCTTGGTCATCTGCTGGAGTTTTCTGTTTACTCCCACTTGTTGTTAATGCCTTTCTCACATTATTGACCATTCCAGGGATGACCATGTTCAGCACCGCTTCCTTTTAATCTTGGCATTAGGTTGGTATTGTCCATGTCCAGCAGGTCCCAACAAACAGAGGACTGATCGAAAAAGAAAAGTAGCTGTATGCGCAGTAGCATGTGTGCCGGTAGAATAGAGGAGTGGTGAAGGGTTCAGAATAGAGGAGGGCGCATGTCAGCCCTGAAGACCACAGAGTTTCAGAAGAAAGAGAATTTGAAGTGGCATAAACGAAGGACAGGATTTGCTCAGTGAAAAGGCCAGATCTGGGAGCATGCATGGTGTGTGTGAAGAAGGTAACGTCAGTCAGTTTGTGGAGTGCAGTGTTGAGACAGGGAGAAACGGAGGGCATTGGTTCATTCATTCGTGCAAGTAGGTATTCATTTTTTGATTCAACAGCCGTATTTGGAGGATCAATATCAGAGTTAAATGATTTGAATAAAGTTCAAAAAAAAAAAAAGCAGCAGGGAGTTGTTGGCCTTTCTGTACACGGAGATTATACCCATTCTTTTCGGAGCAGGGCCCAGGTCCTGCTTGGCTTGTGTAGCCTCCTGGTTGGCCTGAGAACAGACCTGTTCTAAGTGCCCCATACTTGGCATCTGCCATTCAGTGCCCCCTACTGTTCTTTCCACGTGTGAGTCTTGTTTCGTCCAGATGATAAATCTTCGGGGACGGGCTCACCAGCAGTGCCTGGTCCACCACCTGTACTCTTTGGATATTTATTGATAGGTCTTTGGTTATTCAGATTCTTTCCGCACTTTTTTTTTTTGGCACATCTGAAAGCCTGAGTCCACTTAAAAGTTTCATTTGTGGAGGGTTGTTTGCTCCTACTCACTGTCCCTGCTCGCTGTTCTGCAGTCTGATGGCGGAGACTCAGCTGAAGTCACAAGAAATGTGGAAGAGGTCGTGGTGAAAATCGTGAATGTATTTGTGGACGCACTCCCGCACGTCCCGGAGCACAGGCGCCTGCCCATCCTCGTTCAGCTTGTCGACACGCTGGGCGCAGAAAGATTCCTCTGGGTTCTCCTCGTCCTGCTTTTTGAACAGTATGTCACGAAAACCGTGCTGCTGGCTGCCTATGGAGAAAAGGTCAGAGTATAGAGTGGGGCGATCAGAAGGAGAACGTTTGTGTTCATGAAGTGTGGGACTGCCGGTGCTCACATGGATGATGTGACAGTCCTCACTCGCAGCCGTGTTTAAGAGCCTTTGATGTTCTTTGCAGTTGCTCTCCGAGCCTGTGGCACTCCTGAGTGTCCTCAGCAGCAGCTGATCATTTGCTGTGGGTGATTTAACCTTTCTAAGAGCTGGTCTAGTATGATGGTGGGTGGTTCTGTTTTCAGCTTAACAGCGCAGCTGTAAAGTAATTACAGCTTTTTAAGGTTTTTAAGGCATTTCCTGGGGCAAAGGGAGGAGCGTCCGTGTCGTCAAAAACGGTTACAACATGGTGGTCGTTTTGAAGAGCCCTGTTTGGATAGATGAGGGCAGAATTTACAGGTCAAGGACTGCTTTTAAATGACTTTTTAGACATAAGATCTGGGAATAGAGGTAGACCTATTCTGAGTAAAAGGGTATTTAGTTCTAAAAATCATAATGCAGATTTTCCTGGAATTATGCCAACATACGTCTCATAAATTGGTATTTTTAGGTAAGAAGCTCAGTAATTCATTCATCTGGTGATACATAGGACTGTAAGGACCAGTATGTAATGCCTTTGCATGCTAAGAAATATTTTTCAAACATTGCCTTTATTTGTGCTTGTTACATAAATTCGATAGATATAGTTTTATTGCCTGTTTCATTTCTCTATACAGGATGCTATTTTAGAGGCAGACACTGAATTTTGGATTTCAGTCTGTTGTGAATTTAGTGTCCAACATCAGATACAAAGCTTGATGAATCTTCTTCAATACTTAATGAAGCTGCCAGAGGAAAAAGAAGGTCAGTCATAACCAGGTTTCATTGTTGTTGAGTCGATGCAGAAGACCGTGCAGGTCGTCCTCAGAGCACACGGTACATCTTAGAGGGTTTCTTTTTTTTTTTTTTTTTTTTTTTTTTAAACAAATAGTTTATTGTCTAATTAGTTTCCACATAACACCCAGTGCTCATCCCCACAAGTGCCCTCCTCCATGCCCATCCCACCCACCCCCCCACATCCATCAGTCCTCAGTTTTTGTCAGCATTCAAGAGTCTCTCATGGTTTGCCTTAGAGGGTTTCTTATAAGTAACTTAATAATTTTTTATGTGATTGTGTGCCTTCTCAAATCCGTACAGAAAATGGTAAGTCGGATTTCTCCTTGCCTCTCCTCACACATTGGCTTTTTTGTTTATTTAAATTCAAGTTAATTAGCATACAGTGTACTATTGGTTTCAGGAGTAGAACCCAGTGATTTCATCACATATCTAATACCCAGTGATCATCCCATCTAGTGGCCTCCTTAGTGCCCATCACTGACTTAACCCAACCTTCAAACCCCCTCCCGCAGCAAGCCTCCATTTGTTCTCTGTATCTTAGAGTCTCTTATGTTTAGTCCCCCCCTCTGTTTTTATCTTATTTTTCCTTCCCATCCTTTTTGTTCATCTGTTTCTTAAATTCCACATAGAGGTGAAATCATATGATCCTTCTCTTTATCTGACTTCTTTTGCTTAGTATAACACACTCCGGTTCCATCCATGTGGTTGCAGATGACAAGGCTTCATTTTTTTTTGATTACCGAGTAGCATTCCATTGTGTACATATATGCATCTTATCCATTTGTCAGTTGGACATTTGGGCTCTTTCCATACTTTGCTGTTGATAATACTGCTGTAAATACTGGAGTACACTTCCCCCTTCGAATCAGCACATTGGCTTTTATACTTATGTGCTTTTGTGTGGGTATGTTGGCTGTGGAGTAGTACAGGTATATCCAGCATGAGTTACAGATAAAGTGACAGTTAGCGGCGTATTAGCTGTGTCTTCTCATTAGAATATTTGTGAAGATGTTTACAAGAAAAAAATAGGTGCCACAACTTTGGTAACTAAATACTAAATTTTTACCATATATGCGAGTCTTGAAAAAAATTCTAATTGCAGCACCAGTTAGACTGGTTTAAGAAAGGATTTAATATGTTTTTAGTTCTCTGCCCTTTGAAACAGAGCAGCAAGGAGCACTGGAAAGAAGACACTAAGGGCCCCATCCATGGAGACTGTTTTCTGTATGGCCAGCTGTTTGGCCAGGTGGTGGCTTGTCTGATCCCACAGTCGGCTTAGGTTTGGCAGAGACAGACCAGGAGCCTGGAGAGCCATGTGTGGTGACTGCTTATGGGAAATGTCTTCAATTTGAGTTGCTCTCTAGGACAGCGAGCGGTCTTTTAAGTGGCCCACCGTGGACCCTCCAGTCACTGTACCCTCAAAGCCTTTTAAGATTAGATAAATTTGGATATAGGATTCTACAAAGTTTTAGGACACACATCTTCAAAATTTTAGAATTAAATGTTGAAGGCTAGAGATGACCCTCCTTCAGACTCTTGTGAGCCACTGTGTAAATACTTCTAAGGCTTCAGAATTGGGAATGGAGGCAACCTTTAAAGGTTCCTTTTGAAATGCCTTTGTCTTTCATTTGCTTGTCTCAGTTGTCCTGTTTGTGTGTGTGTTTGTCTTACGTGCATTCTTCTCTGGGCTCTTAGATGCTTTGTTGGTAAATACACATCTTTCACTAATTCAGGAGAGGAAAAGCGGGGTGTGACAGATTCAGAAATTCCTCTCAGAAAATTGTACCCGTTTGACCATGCTCATTACGTCTGCTTTTGTGAAGACCCCACGTGAAGATGAGTGACGTCACCTGTCCTGTTGCTCTTTTTCAGAAGCTGTTTCCAAAGCAGCATCCGCTAAAAGTGAAACACAAGAAAAGGTGCTACAGATTTTTAATATAGACACGCACACAAGCAAGCAGCTGCGGCATTTTAAGTTTTTGTCCGTGTCCTTCATGTCGCAGCTCCTGGCTTCCAGTAATTTTATCAGAAAGGTGATGTATTCTTTTAAATGTGTTTATGACAGAATGATTTTGCTTTTTTTAAAGGAACTGTCTTTTAAGCTAGTGAAAATAGATTGGCAAGTATAAAAACATGAGGCCTGCCTTTAAAGACAACAGAAAAAAACAGGGGCGCCTGGGTGGCTTAGTTGGTTAAACGTCCAACTTCCACTCAGTCATGATCTCAACAGTTCGTGGTTCAAGACCCGTGTCAGGCTCTGTGCTGACAGCACAGCTAGAGACTGGAGCCTGCTTCACATTCTGTGTCTCCTCCCTCTCTGCCTTCTCCACTCATGCTCTGTTTCTCTCTGTCTCAATAATAAGTAAAACATTAAAAAATTAAAAAAATAAAAAATAAAAGCTCTTAATAGGAAGTGGTGAGGCTGTGGGGACACGGTTTTTTATGTACCCATGGTGGGTACTGTTTCCGGACAGCTGTTTCAGGAAGCAGTCCACACTCTCCAGTCACATTGGAGATGCACATACTTCCCCAGGCGGATGAGCAAATATGCTGTGGTGTGTACTGTGATGCGAGGAGTGTTAAATGAACACTAGGACAACATAAGTCTCGGTAGACAGATCTCAGAACTCTGATGCCCCCAGGAAAGCATGTTGCCGACTGTGGCATACTCTCTGACAACATTTAACGGCAGGTTCAAGTCTGTGGGGCTGGGGGCACTTTCTAAGGGAAGGGATGAGAGAGGTAGGGATTATGCTAGTAACTGTAATGTTTATAATGTCATCCAGTTAGCTAGGAGCCAGTGGAAACATTTCATAAAATTAGTGGGTAAATGAGTGTAGATGGCTGTATTTCTGAATCTTTCTAATACATACAGGTATCATCAGTATCTATAGAGTATAATCACTGAATAGAATAATTAAAGGGAATAGAGTTACTGCAATTTGGAGAAGATCTGACCTTATTAAATTGTAACGTCAGAAAATGGTCCTTGGGAGGTTTGAATTGAATAGTCTTATAGATGATTTTCGTTGCACCTACTTCAGATGATTTTTTTATTACTAGTTTGCATACTGCTCTAATGAGGTTTCCTTTAAAAATTAGGTGGTTGAAAGTGGTGGCGCTCAGGTTTTAAAGGGCCTTGAACAGAGGTATGTTACTTTAAAATAATTTTTTTAAATTTTTATTTGGAAATAATTTCCAGCTTTTACCAAAAAGCTGAAAGAATAGTAGACAGAACTCTCATATGAGCCTCCTTTGTTTTAGGTTGCTAGAAACAGTTCTTGGCTATATTAATGCTGTAGCACAGTCCATGGAGAGAAATGCAGACAAGCTAACTGTGAAGTTTTGGCGGGCACTGCTTAGCAAAGCTTACGACATGTTAGATAAGGTAGGCTTCCATTTCTCCCCATCCACTGAGTTTTGTTGCTATTTTTATGTCCGTGTGAAACTATTTGATAGAAAGTTTTACTTTAGGAATAAACTTAGCGATAGTTTTTCTTACCATAACGGAGCTCACATTTTTCCTGGAAAAATATCTTTTGATGGCTAGAGATAAATTCATCCGAAAATGCTTATTTACCTACAAATTATGAGAGCATGTTTCTCACTAAAAATGATACTTTAAGATTCAGTCATCTAATACTGTATAATGTTCTACTTAGAAGAAAAATACCTTTTTCGGTAGAGTATATGGGTCGTTAGAAATATCACTGGCCTTGACATCAGGATCACTGTTCAAAATCTAGCTACAAGACTTTGAGCAGTTCACTTAGTCTTAGCATCAGCATTTGGTTGTTTATTTGTTTGTTTTCTTTTTTCAATGTGGTTAATAATGCCTACCTGGCAGGTTAGTGTAAGAACTAAACAGGGTATGCAGCGAATAGGAATCAGTCTTAATCTGAATGAATCATCCCTTGTTTAAAATTATTTTAAAACTACTGTCTAGGTCAATGCCTTGCTGCCCACGGAAACCTTCATAGCTGTGATCAGAGGGCTGCTGGATAACCCGCTGCCATCTGTCCGCCGGAAAGCCCTCGATCTTTTGAACAACAAGCTACAGCAGCGTACGTCCTGGAAAAAGACCATTGTGAGTGAGGACTGTCCACGATACCCACTCACCACTCTTTGCTTTATCGAAGAGCTGCATTTTAATTCCCTTGAGTTTGTCACTTCCCTGAGTACTACAACTTAAATAAGTATATTAATATCTGAATATAATGACA
Source organism: Hyaena hyaena (assembly GCF_003009895.1). NCBI lineage: Eukaryota > Metazoa > Chordata > Mammalia > Carnivora > Hyaenidae > Hyaena > Hyaena hyaena. Next base: position 347,344 of record NW_024080922.1, read on the forward strand.
GTAGGTGTGTTCCTAAAACGTGATGTTAATTCTAATAGGAATTGGGATAAGAGTTCTTAGAATGGAATCTAAGCCTAACGGAGTTGTTGCTAATGTGGACCCTATGCTGTCTTAGCTTTAGCGTGATCTAATCCTCATTTACTCCAGACCGGTGTGTGTGTTAATGTAAATACGTCCAAACTTGGTCAAAAGCACATACGCTGGCTCAGTGGTAAATAAAGCAGATAAGAAAACATTTGCTTGTGCCTAACTGTGCGGCATGGGGGCTCTTGGTCTCATTTCCAGTTAGGTGTCTCCAGCAGTAAAAAGGAAAAGACGGACTAGTATTATTTTTCTGTAGTTCTAATTTAAAAATTTTGGCTTATCTCTTCAGGTGTATCGTTTCCTAAAACTGGTTCCAGTCCTTTTGGCCATTGTGCAGCATAAAAAAAAGACGGAAGAACAAGCAATAAACAGACAGACCGCTTTATATACTCTCAAGCTTCTGTGTAAGAATTTTGGTGCAGAAAATCCAGAGCCTTTTGTCCCCGTGCTGGACACTGCAGTGAAGCTGATTGCACCAGAAGCAAAAGAAGAGAAGAATGTGTTGGGAAGTGCCCTGCTGTGCGTGGCAGAGGCGACCTCCACCCTGGAGGCGCTCGCCATCCCTCAGCTTCCCAGGTACACTTGGGGCCTGGGACAGAAGCCCTCGCTTGGGGTTTCGGGTACAAATGAAAAATACCTTAGCGATTTTTTTTTTTTTTTTTGGCCTCTCAGTAGAGGTTACATAACATTAGGTTTGTTTAAGATTTGATCTTCAGACTAAAAACCACAACATTTTAATTTCCCTTTATGATGTCTGTTGCCTCCCACTTTTCACTCCCCCTTGGGCCAGCTGTAACGAGGAAGCAGGGGTGAAGCCCTGCGAGGGGGGTTCCATCCATTCAGGCAAAAGCTGCCTCGTGCAGCCCATGTTCAGAGTTGAATGCTCCTGACTTTGCCCTTAGACTTTGGTATTTTCTAGCTGTGCAGCCCTGGGTAGGTTACTTAGTCTGTTAGAGCTCTGCCATCTCTAAAACCCAGACCGTACCTACCTCATGGGATTCTGGTGCGGGGATGCATGTAAGGCTTTTTGCACAGTGCCTGATGCAGAGCAAGTATTAAATTGAAAGGCCTTGTTATTTTTTAAAATGAGTAACTATTGGTACTGGGAGGTTTCTTGCTGTGAGTCCCATAAAATGTGTAGACAACGTTTTGTAGGCTGTGACATAGCATGATGTAATGGGCACAGTTGTTTGCATTTTTGCGTCATGACTTCCTCCATTCTCTGTTCTTAGAGTTACTCTAAAGCTCTTGTTTTTTATGTCTAGCCTGATGCCGTCACTGCTGACAACAGTGAAGAACAGCAGTGAGCTGGTCCCCGGTGAGGTCCATCTGCTCAGTGCCCTGGCGGCTCTGCAGAAGGTTGTGGAGACCCTCCCACACTTCATCAGCCCGCACCTAGAAGGCGTCCTGGCCCAGGTGAGCCACGTGGTTGCCTGGTCCACCAGGGGCAGCATCAGGGCTTCTGCTCTCTGTTTACTGATAAAATGCTGAGTATCAAACAGGAAGATTTTACATAAACAGTTCAAAGTAAACTGTAATAGCAAGTAGCACTTCTCACAGTCATTGTCAGAGTCAAAAGAAAAAAAAATGCTTCATGTGTAGATAGGGGAGGGTAAAAGTGAAAAAAAAATTGATTTTCACAATTTAACCTCACAGTTTAAATTCAAATCACTATTAACACTACGATCAGAAGAATAGTTCTAAAACCTCAACATGCCATGCCCTTTTCCTCTCCCATCATCCCTCCTGCTTGATCATGATGTCGAAATGGTCATTGCTTTCTTATAAGGCTCCTCTCTATTTTGATTTTGCAGAATGTGTTTTTTGTTTTTGTTTTCTTTAATGTTTTTTAATTTCTGAGAGAGAGACAGTGTGAGCAGTGGAGGGTCAGAGAGAGAGGGAGACACAGAATCTGAAACAGGCTCCAGGCTCTGAGCTGTCAGCACAGGGCCCCACATGGGGCTCAAACCCACAGACCGTGAGATCATGACCTGAGCCAAAGTCGGACGCTTAACCGACTGAGCCACCCAGACGCCCCTTACAGAATGTGTTTTATCGCCTTTCTTTCCCCTCCATGAGATCCTTGGTGGTGGGCTGGTAGAGCTGCCTTTTATTACTTGTTGTAGAATCTTGTGTGCCCTCTTTGTTTCTAATGTGAAAGATTTTTTAATCCTAAGGTGTCTTTCAAAACCAGAATCCCTCTGTTGCTGTTCAGTGGTTACTTGGCACATGGGTAGGGGGCAAAGGGCACTTCTAACTGAAAATGCCCCAGAACAGTCTTCACTCTATTGTGTTGTATTGGTCATTTGCCATTTATGAGGTTAGGAGCCTCAGCTGCTATGATGAAAATTATTTAGCTGATTCACACACTGGATAGCCAGGGCTTGAAAGTAGACTGTTTTTTGTTTTTTTTTTTTAATGTTTTTTATTTATTCCTGAGAGAGAGAAAGTGTGAGCAGGGGAGGGTCAGAGAGAGAGGGAGATACAGAATCTGAAGGAGGCTCCAGGCTCTGAGCTAACAGCACAGAGCCTAACATGGGGCTTGAACCCATGAACCGTGTGATCATGACCTGAGCCGAAGTCGGACGCTTAACCAACTGAGGCATCTAAAAAGTAGACTTTTTATAGAAAGGGACCCCTACATCTGAGGAGCTTTCTAGATTATTTAGCAAGAACAAACTTGACTCTTCTCATGGTCTCTGGATTCCTGTCCTCTAAAAACTCCCATCAGTCTGAGTGCTCTGTGTCCTTCTGCCTTCCGCCATTTACATACATCCCTGACTCCACTTGGGAAAGAGGCATCTGTTCAGTTGTACCTACAGGTGTCTAAGGCTGGCTTTGAAAGGAATTCTGTGAAGAAGCTATAGTGCACCAAGCTTTCCCCAGCCACTAGCCTCTGGATTGACTTCTGTAAGTGTGCAGACATTGTCAGTGAGTTTCCATACCGGCTTTGATCATGATTTTTATATTCCTGTAGGTGGTTCATTTGGAGAAAATCACAAGTGAAATGGGTTCTGCCTCACAAGCTAATCTCCGTGTCACATCCCTTAAAAAGACACTGGCTACCACGCTCTCACCCCGAGTCTTATTGCCAGCGATCAACAGAACTTACAAGCAAATTGAGAAGAACTGGAAGGTTAGATTACACTGGGTATTAGACTTTGGAGAAGGGAGATATGGTACTGAAATTTGTTTTCACTTAGAAGAGGATGGTTGTTTTTTAAGTTTTTTTATTTTTAACATTCATTTTTGAGAGACACCGTGGACAGGGACGGGGAAGGGGGGGGCCGGTGAGGGACACAATTTCAGGCAGGCTCCAGGTTCTGAGCTGCCAGCACAGAGCCTGACATGGGGCTCGAACTCACGGATCGTGAGATCATGACCTGAGCTGAAATTATATGCTGTTTAACCTAATCAACTGAGCCACCCAGGCACCCTGACAAGGATGGTTATTTAATTGATAAATGCATTAATGAACTCTGAGAATATTTAACGTCGGCATATCTCTTTATTGTGTTACTGGTAGAAGCACATGCACCCGTTTATGAGCATCTTGCAAGAGCACATTGGGGTCATGAAGAAAGAAGAGCTCACATCCCACCAGGCTCAGCTAACAACATTCTTCTTAGAAGCCCTGGACTTCAGAGCACAGCATTCTGAAGTAAGCTCATTTCCGTTTCCCCATATCCTAAAGTTATATTAGGATATAACTTGTGCTTGTTTAAGAGCCAAAGAAAAATCTAGCTGTGTAATCTGTTTTACTTGTCAAAGTTATTTAGATCCACATGTGAGTAATCTGGCTAATAAATCTGCTTTCAGGATGATCTGGAGGAAATTGGAAAAACAGAGAATTATATCATTGACTGTCTAGTAGCCATGGTGGTAAAACTTTCTGAAGTCACATTCAGGCCCCTGTTCTTCAAGGTAAGCTTTCTTCTTCCACGTCTCCTTTGTGCCCATCCATAAGTATTATAAGACACATAGAATAAACTAATACCACCTTATCTTTTTAGCTGTTTGACTGGGCTAAAACAGAGGATGCCCCAAAGGACCGACTTTTGACATTTTACAACTTAGCAGATAGCATTGCTGAGAAACTGAAAGGGCTTTTTACTCTGTTTGCTGGCCACTTGGTGAAGCCTTTTGCTGACACCTTGAACCAGGTGAACATCTCCAAAACAGGTGGGTAGCTGAGTCCCGTGGACACCTTTGCCCTGTGCACCTTACACAGGTACAGGAGGTGTAATGAATACGAGGGTGAAGGTTTTACTTCGCAGTCAACAGCCATTGAAGTGTTTGCTTCAGCAGAATGAAAACATGTTAGTAACCAGTTGACTCACTTAGAAAAAAGAATACGGTAAATGGGTACGTGCTACTGTAGGTTACTGAAAATAACTTTAAAATGTAAAGATGGAAGATTGGTGTTTTCTTTACTGCTAATAAGTATCCCACTTGATAAGTGGTAGTTGAACTTGCCAAACTAAGGGATCTGAACTGAGAACTTGTCTCCTACAGAAGGAGCCACTTCCCTGAGAGCCACCTGTTTTTTGTCATGCCTTCATCCAGATTTCTGTATCATTTTAGAAATACTCTTCTGATTGTAGTGTTGATAGTGATTTGAATTTAAACTTTGAGGTTAAATTGTGAAAATCAATTGTTTTTTCACTTTTACTCTCCCCTATCTACAGATGAAGCATTTTTTGACTCTGACGATGACCCTGAAAAGTGCTGCTTGCTATTACAGTTTATTTTGAACTGTTTATATAAAATCTTCCTGTTTGATACTCAGCATTTTATCAGTAAAGAGAGAGCAGAAGCCTTGATGATGCCCCTGGTGGACCAGGTACCCACGTGGAACCATCTTTTTGACACAGGATGAGAAAATTATTGTCACTGTTAAATTTTTTTCTTAATTATATTTAAATCCAAGTTACTTAACATGTAGTGTAATAATGGTACCAGTAGAATGTAGATTCATCACTTTACAGAACAACACCCAGTGCTCCTGCCAACAAGTGCCCTCTGTGTTGTCCATCCCCCATCCAGCCCATCCCCCACCCACCTTCCCTCCAGCAACCCTCCTTTGTTCTCTGTATTCAGGTGTGTCTTATGGTTTACCTCCCTCTCTGTTATCTTACTCTTCTTTCTTTCTCCTTTGTTCATCTATTGTGTTTCTTAAATTCCACATAGAGGTGAAATCATGATACTTTGTCTGACTTCTTTCGCTTAGCATACCCTCTATAGTTCCATCCACGTTACTGCGCGTGACAAGATTTCATTTTTTTTGATTCACTGTTAGATATTTACTAGCTTTATATGTTCTAAAATTGCAGCTTGCTGGGCTTTCTTCAGGCTTTTTTAAATGAAATTTTTATTTCAAAATCGATTTTTCATTTTTAATGTACAGAACTTATCTTCATAATGGTGTGTACCAAGTTTTACTTTTGAATTTTTCAAATAGAAGGCAGATTATAAGGTCTCTTGGTTAGATTTTTAATTTTGTAAAGCTGGATTGACTCAGAATGTTTTAGGGCTTGGCTGCCGTCTGGAAGAACGCCTTTCAGCTGTTCTGTGCAGGGAGGGAGGGGTGATGCCAAGGGCCATGGCCATCCGTCACGGCCCCAAACCATCGGTTTGCTCTAGAGAGCATTCAAATTGCACACCGGTCATCGAGCCTGCTGATATGAAAGAGTAGACAAGTGTATTTACACACCGGAGATTTCTCAAACAGGAGACTTGTTGCTCAGAGTCCCTGTCTCCCTCCTCGTAGCTAGAAAACAGGCTGGGAGGAGAAGAACGGTTCCAGGAGCGAGTGACGAAGCACCTGATCCCGTGCATAGCGCAGTTCTCCGTGGCCATGGCAGACGACTCTCTATGGAAACCGCTGAACTACCAGATTCTGCTAAAGACGAGAGACTCCTCACCCAAGGTGGGTGCTGTGGTCGACAGGCCCCGAAGCTGCGTGTGTTCCCCATTTAAACAGCCCTGAAGCGATAGTGACCGTAGGCCCGTGGTCAACCAGCTCCTTGGCTTCTAGAACTAGAGGTTGCTCTGTTGGGCATAAGTTTGAGCCTGAGATATGTTTGGTTTTTACTTAAAGGCTATTTATGTGTAATAGAAGTCCTCCCTCACCCCCACGGTGTGTTAGATGCAAGCAGTGACATATTTAAAGGAATGCGAACATTCCTTTGAGTTAGAGCAATGGATTCTCTCCGTCGTGTGTATCAGGCTTAGGATTTTGTGAAATAACGGAAGGTAAGTAGTGGTAGACCGACACACACATGGGCGAGGATGAATGGGAGTTACAGCCCCGTGCAATCTAATCATCATACGAGTACCTCAGTGAACAAAGCAGAGTGAAGCAGAATTTTATCAAAAGATTTATTACTTGAAATTCATAACATTTATTAGGAGAGAGAACAATGAGGCTATTTTCACAAACCCCCAGATTTTAAATTACAGGGTCTTACAAGCTTACAGCATTTAATTTACCTTAATATTTTATTTTGAATGTACAATATCAAAAAAAGTCTGGTAGGTAGTCACATAGGCTTTTTAAAGAAGTCATTTTGCTGTATCCAGATATTTTGTTGTCATTATCCAAAACCAGAAAGGGGATTAGTACAGCTTTTGTTTCGAAGTGAATTACTAACAGAGCCAGACAATTGCTTGTATTCCTTGTCATAGACCAGAAATATGAAATAGAGAATAGAAAACATATGAATTAGGAATATGAAATAGGAATAGAGAAACACCCAGACTTAATTTTAAGTTCCCAGATCGGGACGTCACGATACAGTCATTGTTTTTTAATTCTGTGCTGAGCGGCTGGCCCCTCCCACCACTGTAGTGGTGACCCAGTCAGGCTTCTGAGGGAAGGGTCCTGCCTGAGGCGCCAGGCTGGCCTCCTTGCCCCCAGCGAGGTGAGCCTGTGAGCTTCAGTGCACGTAAACTAGATGACATACTTGAGTTTGTGTGTGGCTTTTTATTTGATTGTTGTTTTTAAAGGAAAATGTTAGAAAAAGTATTCGCATTAAGCCCTGCAGTATTGGAAGACACTGTAAAAACCACTGGTATAAGGTTGTCCATATCATAAACAGATCCTAAGTTGCCATATAAATGGGTTTTCTGAGATGAAAGTGGAGTGGAAAGAAGAACCAATTCATGTGAAGTAACGTTTAGTTTAAAAAGGCAGACCTGGGGGCGCCTGGGTGGCTCAGTCAGTTGAGCATCCGACTTTGGCTCAGATCATGATCTCGCAGTTCATGGGTTTGAGCCCCACGTCAGCCTCTGTGCTGACAGCTCAGAGCCTGGAGCCTGTTTCAGATTCTGTGTCTCTCTCTCTGACCCTCCCCTGCTCACACTGTCTGTCTCTCTCTCTCTCAGAAATAAATTTTTAGAAATTTTAAAAAGGCAGACCTGTCTCAAGTTAGACAGTTGTAAGATATAAATATAGCACTGATAATCTTGGAGGGTTTTTAAAATCCTTCTTTACCTTTTTATTCCTTTCAGGTTCGATTTGCTGCTCTGATTACGGTGTTAGCACTGGCTGAAAAACTAAAGGAGAATTATCTTGTCTTGCTACCAGAGTCCATCCCTTTCTTAGCTGAATTGATGGAAGGTAATTCCTAACCTACTAAGACATAATGACAAAAAGTCTGTGAAGGTATGCCCGGTGATCGTGGACATTTGGACAGAAACCCCACCCTCCGCCCGCCCCACATGACAGTGCACACAGGGCGGACTTCCCATGTTGAGTAGGGTGGGGGAGCGTGCTAGGTGACCACCCTGCGAACATTGGAAACTTGTTTACAGGGGAATCTCATCTCCTTTACTTCTGTGTTTATGGTGGTGAAAACTGACTACAGTACTGTTTCTCATTAGCCTCGCACATTGATAGGATTGAGTATCTCGGTCCGCAGACATGAGGGCCTATCAGAAGGTCTGGCGCCAACGACTGCAGTAGGTTAGCTGCCTGTTAGCACCAGCCAACATTTCCTCCGTGCCCTACCTGGAGGGTCTCCTGCAGTCCTCACATGTGGGTGCCTTTCTCCCTGTTTCATAAAGGAAGAAACTGGAGGCTTTGAAAGGAGCATAGCAGGTAGAACTGGGGTTCAGGCCAGGTTTACACAGCTCTGGGTGCGGCGAACGCCCTGCCGCCCGAGAGAGCGGTGCATCCCAGTCAGCAGGGGTGAGGCGGCGAGTAGCCCAGTGCTCGTCTCACAGTCCGCGCTCCCGTGTCGCTCACGTCCTGGAGCGGGGCGGCACTAGGAATTCGGGAGGTCCACTGTGTCGCTCTTTCGGGGGGCCTCCCTCACCTTCAAGTCAGACCAGGAAGGGGGCTGGGAGGAGGGCACCATGCTTTCTGCTTCATGGACAGGTTTCATTTTCCCTCTTGGGACTGAAAAATGGCCAGATGATGCAAGGTGTGAAGAACTGGACAACCAAAAGCTGAGGCAGGTTTCTTTCTGCATTTAGATGAATGTGAAGAAGTGGAGCGGCAGTGCCAGAGGACCGTCCAGCGGCTGGAGGCAGTCCTGGGGGAGCCGCTGCAGAGCTACTTCTAACCCTCCGCGCTTCGGGGCTGTCTTGCTCCGTTCAGAGGTCGGGTTTCTTCTTCTTCTTTGTGTTTGTGGGCGTTTGGTACCATATTATTTTTGGTGCCCTCACACCCGCGCGGACTGCTGTGCGAGCCCCAGCCACGTGCGCTGCTCTCCCGCCCCTTGTACAGAACTGCAGGAAGAGTAAACGATGCCTATTTTTATACAGACTGCTGTTTGTCTACGCATTTGTCATCGTCTTTTCTGACTGATGCTGTTGATATCAGACCTGTTTAATTTCAGCACGCAAAGACAGAGGTACCTCTCTTTAAGACAGTTAAAGCCTTTACTTTTCCCATAAAGGGATGTCTTATGTATGTGGTATCCGTGTCGGATTTCCCTCCTGGCAGGAAAGGGACAGTTACTCGGCACTCAGCAACAGTGCTTTTGACTGTAAAGGTATTTGTGGAATACTTTTCATTTTGGGTAGGTGATACGTTAGCCGTAATTTCTGTGCGTGGCCTCAGAAGGAATTAGTCCTAGAGGCATTTTCCACTTAGGACTACGATTGTCTTGTGTAACCTCCTGTCTTTGGTGGGGCCAGAGGCAACAGGCTGTTTATGGCAGATCCCACAGCTAGGAAAGGCCTAGAAACGCTAGGGGGCATGGCTTCTCCAGAATTAGAAATGATCACATATCCCCTGGTGGTAATTCAAGAATTACTTGTATGAGAAAGTATCAGATTTTTTTCAAGCTTTGAAGTTATTTTTTAATGTTTATTTTTGAGAGAGAGAGAGAGAGAGAGCGTGCAAATGGCAGATGGTCAGAGAGAGAGGAAGACACAGAAGCTGAAGCAGGCTCTAGGCTCTGAGCTGTTAGCACAGAGCCCAGTGCGGGGCTCAAACTCAAAAATGGTGAGATCGTGACCTGAGCCAAAGTCAGACACTTACCCGACTGAGCCACCCAGGTTCCCTGGAACTTTCAAGTTTTCTAATCCCTGATGTCATGGTGAAGGTGAAGGCTCAAATAAAATAAATAAAATGCCTTCAATAACGGCAGATTTAATTTATGCCTTAAAAAAATTCAAAGCATCTAAGAACTGTCCCGTAGACCGTTTAGAAATGTTTGAAAGCCTTTGTTCTAATTTAGTGCAGAAATCTCATGCAGAATCCTGACAAAGAAGCAAAAGGCTGGATTGCAGCTGTAGAGCTATAGCTTGCTAGCAATGTGTACTCCCCTTTAAGAAATCACTTGATAAGATTTCATTGGTGAATGCTAATAGCTTCTTTTCAAAACGTTATCTTAATATTTTGTATTTTCTGTCAAAGAATCGGTCTTATGTCTTAGTAATAACTCCATGTACAAAACAAGTGAAAATCAAGTATGTTTAAGAATTAGAGGAAACGACGACATATGTGGGCCTTTTTCCTGAGTGGCCTGTAGTCTCTGTCTCAGTTACACCCTCTGGTCTTTATGAAGGAAAAGAGAAAACAAACCCTGGGAGACTCCTTATTGGGACCCCATCCTCCCCCCATGAGCTTGGCAGGATGTAGCATGATACGTTAACATGAAGCGAAAAGAACTACGTGCCAGAATCTTCTACGTGGAGTACATTTAAAAAACCAGGTTGGTAGTAGTATTGTTTTCAGTATATGGGTACAGATAAAATCTAACCAAAATATGTAATGAAAATATTCCTAAATCCTGGTAGCATATTCAGCACAGCAATTTTCATGATAATATGATCAAACTGATTGAGCTTTTTTACCTCCCCCATCCCGAGCCTTTGAAATTTCCCATGACAAGATCTGACCTGTAAGAATTCTACAAAGAACTTCTGCCAACTCGCTTCAAAGAATAATAAAAAATTTACAGAAATGCAACAGTTTAACTTGCTGATACAGGTTTGATTTTAATCACTTAAAGTATAACAATGTTTTGATCTCGCTCCTTAATGACGAGGGACTAATCTTTAGAAGAGCAGAGAGGTGAAGTCTGTTTGCATGCAGACAAGCAACAGTTTTATACCACCACTCTCTACTTCATTGGTCTCGGTGTATTTTATTTTCTGATGGTGCCTATTTTATGAACAGTCATTAAATCTAATCTTGACAGTTGCATTGTTACACCCATAAACGTTTTACAAATTGCAATCATCTACCTTAAACTTTTTACTGCAGTGTGTGTAGACCTCTGACTCACCCTAATGCGAGTACTGTAAGCGTTTACTGGTACAGACATGAGTGGCCTTGAGATGGACATCAAGTTATTTTTCATGCCATTTGTTTTTGTTTCACCGTTATTTGACTTAATCTTTGTGCTGTGATTTCATAGTGTTAAGTATTCGGCAGTGCTTAGAGCTAGTAGAGCTAGATATTTATCATGTTAAAGGAAATTGCCAGATGTAAGGGCAACATCAATTCTTTCAGTTACGGGATAGGATCGAACTCTGGTTAGGAAAGCAGTCTCTGGAGTAGGAACAGTGTCTTGGAAATTAACGTCTAGGTGACTTAATAGCTGAGTAACTCTTTTCAGTCTCTGGTTACTTCACACAGTTAACGCCTATAGAACAATCGGTGGCACAGTAGCAGAGCACAGAAGATTCTGAGCTCAAGAGAACAGGGGCCAAAGCAGTATTATGTTCCATTGTATACATATATCCCCAGCCTCTGGTACAGTGCTGGCGGAAAATAAGTACTCGATGTGTGTTAGCTACTATATTACTAGATACTTGTTGAAGCTGAATCGCGTTTAAAAAGGAGACCAGGGTGGGGGAGAGAGCAGAAAGGCCTGAATAATGGCTGGAAGTTGCTCTTGCTTGAATTTCCTTACGCTGTGGCTACACAGAGCCACACTGCATGGCAAGACTGAACACCTAGGAGGACTTTGTTATGCAAGCTCATTTAAACAATATATATAAACAATATAATAATAGATGCACTTTAACGAGGCCAGTGTTACATAAGCCATTTTGTATTTCAGTTTTTGTAGCAAGCATGTCAGCTACCAACTTCTGACTTCCAGTAAGTGAATATCTCCATCGATTTCCAGCGTGTCGATATTGCTAAGCTCTTTAAATCTGTGCTTGTACTCCAGGCTGTGCACACCATTTATGGCAACCTTGAATTCTCTAACATCACAGTAAATTATCATCTGGAAGGAAAGTACACACAAAATTAGTGGCTCCCTGGGTTTAGAAAGTTCCCCCAGCCTGCTGCTAACTTCCCTTCTTATCAAGATTCTAACTACAGTGTATCCGGTAGTGGCACCTTCTGCCTTGTCCCACTTGGGGAAGGGACTGAGCATGCTTGCAGCCCAGGGCCTGCCTGCCTGCCTTCTGCTGCACCCTCTCCGGCCCCTGCTCCCAGCGAAGTGGGAAGCTGTCCCCTGACCCCCATGTCCGGGAACTGTAATGATGCAGGAACACTGCTGCCATCTTGACCCTCATAGGGGAGCTGACTGCAGTTAAGGGGCTAGAAACCAAGGGACCTGGATCATGACTTTTCAGCCTTAAACCCTAAGGTCTTAGGCAAATCCCACAACTGAGAATTTCCAAAGTTCTGGGCTCTCGCTGGGACTGCACAGCTGCGTGGCCACCAACCTCCACCCCAGCCCAGCGTGGTCTCCCATGTGTCTCTGTGCTCAGGACCCTGTGGATCTATGGAGCAACTGGCATTCTGGCAGAGTGACTTCACTTCCATGGCTGGTGTCCGCCTTCTGTGTGAGCCTTTCAGAGCTGTCTCTGCCTAGCACTCAAAGCTGTGAAAACCAAAAGAAACTACAATCCTTTTAAATCGCTTTTACACGTCAGCCTCATATTGTGATCCTACCGCCAGTCTGGCCAGCCCGCGTTCTCCAGCCACCCTAAGGAGACCAGTCTGGTGAGCCTGCACCTGACGCTTGGAGGGGCAGGGGCAGCAGCTCAGCCTTGGCCCCGCCCCCAGGGCCCACCCTGAGGCAGAGAAACAGGGTTATTTGTTCTGCTTTGACTGGTGATAAATGGCTGCTGGGGACAAGTCCTTGGATAAAAGAGCTAAGGGTCAGACTCTAGGTCTATGTAGAGAATTGAGGAAAATATCGTTAACTTGGAATTCTGTTATCCTCACAACGGTGGAAATCCCAGTTTCAACCAGGCAGAAGGGACCTTTGCTAAGGTACATTTAACAAAAAAATCTCAGGAGAACGCAAAATACAGCCTCACGCACACCCAGAAGGGAAAACAAGCTGGCATGAGAGGGGTATAGTGGGAAGATCCGTCAGTCCCCTGCATTGTATGACAGCAGGTGCAACACCCCTGTATTGCCAACAGAAAGGAAAGGCGTGCGGCCCGGAGAACGCATTGCCGCAGAACAGGCACCATACACCGCGTTCAAGAGATGGCGCCGCAAAGTCCTCACAGCTTTCTGATGTTATGGAACAGCTCAGAAGAACATGATGTGATTTAAAAAAAAACTCACAGATGAAATCACAAGACAATGAGATTTTTTAAAAGACTACTAGCTGGAACTGATGAATTTGAAACAACAGGGAACAGAAGATAACTGGTTAAAAGCAAAGTAGTGGCATAATGGCAACATCCAAGGATCTCAATAAAAACATACTAAAAAGGCAAGAGTTTGAAGCAGAGATGAAAAATAATCCAGCATGAGGGAATGGCTATTCCTGAGGTAGAAAACTAACCTAGAGAAAAAGATTTTAAAGAAATTAGTGTCCTTTTTCATTTTAATCCAGTAGCAAACATGGGGCCCAGATCAAAAAGCAAGTTAGTCACTGGTTTCCTGTCACCAACCACAAGGATCCACTTCCTTCTGGGGCAGTCACTTCTGTCTCCCTCCAGTGGGCCCCAGGTCCTCTCTTCTACCCGGACTCTTGCAAAGCCAACAAACCTACCCCCAGTGACTTGTTCAAATCATCTCCTCAATCTGCAAGGCCCACCTTTAACCTTACCCTACTGCATGCCTCTGACCTCCAAACCCGTATCCACAACTTCCAGGGAACCTCCTAGGACCAGCTCCCATCTGTAAACTCCACACACAGGAACTCAGGAAACACATTCATGTCTAGTTGCTGCCTTCTATGCAGCCTTCATGTTCCTGCTTGTAACAGCTGGTTTTGATGAGTGCTCAAGAACTCAACCTAATGGTCCAGAGCACGTGACCGTTTTAAAATGTAGAAGTGGGACCCTAAATGACCACGGGAGGTAGTGCATCACCTCAACCAGTGAGTGAACCTAACCAACCACCCAGCATCCACGTCAAGGAAACTACTGTCTGCTCAGCATCCAGAAACACCTTCGTAAAGTGTTTCTTTACGAAGAAGAAAATCTTCACACGTTTGGGGGATTCGTGACCGTATGTCTTGAAGTCACATGACACGAGGGGCCCTAAGAAAGTTACATGCCCTTCAAGTTCCAAAGTCTAAACATCTCTTTCCTCGAACACACACAAACAGGACAAATTCCATGGAAAAGCACTGCCACCTAAAGCTATCTGTAACTGAGATGACAGGTGGAGGAGAGCTCAGGCCGGTTTCTGGTTCCTGTGTGCTCATGTTCACGGGGGATTATCCTAACCGTGTTTCCCCGGTCCTGCGGCAAGGTGCCTGCTAAAATTCCTGTGAATAGGAGGCCACACAATAAAACTTCCAGTGCAAATAATGTGGTATTCTACTGGCTGGGCCATTCAGACTGGCTGTAATTTGAATGCCCCTTTATAATGCAGACAGTCTCGAAATAAACAAACACCACGTACTATGTCCACGTATTAAGCTAGGACTTGACATAAGCTGACCACTTCTCCCACCTCTCCTCCCAGGATTCTTTTTCCCCGTCCCAGAATGGTATCTTACCTCAAAGTACATCCCAGGACTAAATGGGAAACAGGTAATATTTCTCTCTTCTTCTCCCCAGGACTCCTGAAGAAAAGAATTTCTTACAAATGCTTTAATATTCAGGCGTGGGTTCAAGTGGAGAGCAATATCCTTGGATTTTCCTGATATTAGGTCAACATTAAAGCTTTTGAGAGAATAGAAAAAAAAACGATTAACCAAGTAGAAGTGCCGTTTCTGCCATTTTAAGAATCAGAATTGAACTCTGATCACAGTTACACAAAGCACACGCACAGGGACACAGGAATGCAGATGAAGGTAAAATTTTAAATTCAGTTAGCACTCCACTGATGTAAATACATTCTTTGCAAGATAAAACTATAAAAACTCTGACAGTTTTCTAGCCTCAGTGTTGAGGCCACAGATCTGGCTGGGAAGCAGCCGAAGTAAACCACATGCCTGTTACTTCAGGCTGCGGGGGGAGGGGACTCGCAAGTGTTCTGTTCCTACAAATGTACTACTTTCTAGGAAGTCACTCATTTCCAACTTTCAGAAGTCTGAACATCTCTAGGAAAGGTGGTTAAGTCACATGACATGAGGGGCCCTAACCAAAGTTGCCTGACCTCGCAGCTGCCCTGGAGTTCTACAGGGTTGGGTGGTGCCTTGTGGGCAAAAATGCCACCCTCTCGTCTGGCCACAAAAAGCCTAGGTCAGAGCACCGGTTCTGTCCCAAACGGCCACAGGCACTCCGGTTAGCCGTGTGACTTCAAAGCTCTTGCTCTGATGGTCTCCCCTTTCAGGTGAGGACTGGGACACGCACGGCTCCTCCATCTCACAAGACTGTTCAGGGTCTAAGGCAACGAGAGACACACACGCAACGTATTCGCGCTATTACTGCCAACAACGGTACTGACCCTTTGGCATTTGTATTCACTTCTCCTTTAATGACGACAGTTCGTCCAGGGCCCATTGAGGAGTTCAGCCTCGCAACGAATGGCAGAGTCTGTAAAGAAACCACGGTCAGCACCAGGAAGCTGCAGAAAGGGGTCTTGTGGGACAACTCTCCAAAGACACTTTTTATGTTTAAAGACCATGACCTTGTAAAGCCCCAGTGGCCGGCACTGCCTGGCTCACGGCAGGGCCTCACTAAGAACAGTTCACACGATGAAGTGACTAAATGGAACGTGGGACCTGCCTGCGCTGGGGTCTGAAGCAGGGCCGCACGTCCTGCCTGGGGGGAGGTGGCCGAGACGGGAGGCACTAAGGAAACACCCTAATGGCTCAAAGACTCTGCCTGGCCAACTTTTCTCTGTCCAGGATCAGCACAGAAATGCAGACTGGCTCTTGTGGGCTTCTACTGAGGGTGGAGGTTACATACACCAGCTAATTAAAACTTATTTTGTTATACAGAATAAAATTTTTGGCTCTTCAAACCTTTGACAAACAGGTGGCGCAAGTCAAACTGTGATTGGCAGTCGAACCTTTGCTCTTGGTGTAGACAGTTCTGGGTTCGATTTTAGAAATGTCTCCTTCTCTATTACTAGGCTGTTGGGGAAATAGTTCTGCAGTAAGGTATGGAAAAAATGAAGCTGGCTTCCAAGATTTAAACTATTCATTTCCTGGGCGATTTTATAAAACATCCCATGTTATAAACTAGACAAAAATACTTACAAACTGTGATGTGCCAGACTTCTGTACCTATTGGAAGAGAAAGTCAAAATGGAGACATTTGAAAGGGAAAACTTTTATTTTATAACAAGAGCAGTCAGATCTTACTGGCTGAAATGGCCAGAGCCCAGGGTGGTGGCGCCCGCTCAGCCCTGGAAGTGACTCCCAGTGGCCTACGCTTTCTGATGGGTATGTACCGGTCATGAAGGGCGCTCAGGCTGGGAGCACGGTCTGATAGTCCTGTAGTCCTAGGACCGCACATGAATTTCACACACATGTTACTTGTTCTTTCCAAGGGGCTCCAAAAATGCTATTATATTCTATGAGGTCACATGCTCTGATATCATTAAGATGTAACTTTTTCCATTAATAACAAAGACTGTACAGTGTAGACTGTACTTATTCCTACAGAGAAGATACACGTTCATTTCCCAGTGCAGTGACTGTTCAATATTTATAAATACTGCGTGACAGTTTACTCAACAGTGAGTGAGGTTTTTTTACGTAAGAACGGTGGGGACAGTGGCCACAAACCCTGATAGCCCAAGCCTCTGCAAAACTTCCACTCCCTGGTCCCACAGAAGTTGATGCCCTAGTTTTCAAATGATTACTTCCACCCCCTCTGGATATTAAAAACAATTTTTCACATTAAAAACATAACTTAAAAATTCAGCCTGCTTGCTGCCCGATTTACTTGGCAACTCAAAGAACATTTTTAAACTGGTGGTTATTTAAAAGATTGAATATTTACATTTTCTTTACTTATCTCTGTCAGTTCCAAAGTTGACGGCTGGGTACTTCTTAAATCCTGAAGATAAGATTAATTTTTAATATCCATCAGAATTTTAAATATAGCCTCCCTGACATCTCAAAGAGAATTACAGATAGTGTTAAACGTAAACATATGCTTGAAAATCGTGATCCAAAAACGCACTTTACATTAGGGTCCTCTCCCCCCGTATCAGATGGGCAGACATCAAAGAGACCAAAAACAAGTGTCAGGAAGAATGTGACACATGGGTGCACTGCACACTGCTCGACTCCTGAAGGGCAAGCTCGTGCTATCGGTCATGACTCAAAATGCAAATACTCTCTCAAAACATTCCACTTCTAGGAAGCGATCTCAGGAGGAATCCTCCACTGTACTCCTGTGTCGGGCAACGAGCCCCTGTTCCAAAGGGTTTTGTTCTGTAATTACTGTTGGGGTTTTTTTGTGTGTGGTCGTTAGAACCATACTAGATTTAAGATCCTACAGAGTGCCAGCCAACAAATGGCCCGCTACTAGTCCGTAAGAGTTATTTCCAAGAAATTAATATACTGATGACAGAGACATTTATAGTATTTTTACCTTCATGGAAGATTTAATTAAAGATATTTCCTACCATTTCATCAGAAAACATCATCAAAGAAGACTCCAAGCTGTGGAAAAGTACTCACCGAGCTGAAGCTAAAACCAACCGAATGGATATTCACTTTGCCATAAATGCCCAGAGTGTCTATCTTCCCTGGGCTAATCCTGTGGGCGTAGAGCAGGATATGTTTCCCATTTACAGCCACCTAAAGGGACACAGAACAGCCCACCACCCCCAGAAAAAAAAAGTTAATATATTAATGTATCCAAACTTAAATACCGTTTCCTTGGGTTTCATTTTATACCTTTGCCCACAGGTCTACATGTTAGGCGTCTGATCAAACTGTGACTGAAAGCATCCATAACACTAGTTATGTGGTTCTTAACTTCCTTTGGGGTCTGATCTGATTAGTCACCATGGACCCTCTCCCGCCACACAAATCAGGCATGAATATGTCACATGTGCGTGTGTACCTATGCATGTACACGAACATCGGGATTCAGATGCCGCCCCAGATGCGCTAGGCCTATGAAGGCAGCATAGCAGTCTGCCTGGCAGCTGCCCACGTGCGGTCCTTGAGGACCGCGGTCTAAGGAAGATGACCCTCTACGTGGCAGACGTTCAGTAAGTATTTGTTGAATCCTGAATGAAGGGACACGGGCAAGCTACTCACAGTATCTGCGATCCTGCTTACAGCAGGCCAAAGCTCACTCTGAACAAAGGGGTGCTGTTGTGAGGAAACCACACAACAGTGCCTGACAGCAGGGACCCACTCCCTGTCCCTCCCTCCCCAATAGGGAAAGTTGGGAAAACACAAGCAGGATACAAAACGGTCTCAGACCTCAAGGAGCTTACCACCCCCTTGGCACATAAATAAGCCCAGGAAAATGCACAACGGCACAGGAACGAGTTTGAGAGAAGGAATACAGATACAAGTGCCCAGGACGCCGGGGAGGGAGGGACGAGTAGAGTCCACGCCCGAGACGGGAGATCTTCACGCTAAGCTGTGCGAATTCGCGGGCGGGTGCATCCCAAGCTCCAGGGCCTCCCTGTACGTCACATGCAGGCACTATATGCTCTAGGTCTAGACTGCTCACTGAAGCCAGTGGTAGGATTTCTAAGAACTCTGGACCTACAACCTCATAATCCTAAAGAACTTGTGGCAGGATTCCCCATCCGTTAGTTTCAGATTCCCACCACCACCACCCCCGCCCCGCCCCCAAGCCCAGGTGACTGTGACCACAGTTGACTATCACAATTTATACAGCTCTGTGCCAATTCAGAAGCAAGCTCGGCTGTGCAGCCGAAATGCCATACACAAAAAGGTCTGGAGGCCCTGGTCCCCCAATTCCGGATGCCACACGAGGGGCAGACGGAAGCTGCACCCACCTCACATTTAGGTACCCACCTGGCCCCTACTTTAGGGTGAGACGATGAGGCCACTCTCTGGACTTAAATAATGTGAGGATGGACTCGCCAACATGCAAAGCTGCCCTGGGTGCTGCTTCTCACCCATGAGGATGCCACCTTCATTCTCCCAAACCCACCTGGAATTTGTCTTTCAACACCATAATCACAATTTCGAAAGATTTTTCTTTTTTGAAAGGCATGTCGTAGGTGATCTCTTCCCATCCCCACTTTTCATTTTTCAGAGTATTGCAGACAATGCAGTCAGACCACTTGAAGCGTGGATTGAAATGAAAGGCCACGTCGGCGCGGGGCTTCACGCTGCTGCCGCACTGCAGGTCCACTTGGAATCTGCAGGAGTTGAGGAGGGAGGGTCGCGGACACCCAGGGGCGGGGCCGGGCTGCAGGCAGAGGCCTGGCGAGCCCAGTGACCTGAGACTGAACCCCGTGCACCCACCCAGCTACCCAAAACGTGGATGTGAGGGCTGGGTTTCTAGCTGCCGCAAGCCAGGAGAAACAGGACCTCGCCTTGAGGACGGCAGAACAGTGATCCCGAAGCCTGCTTCTCTAGCCTATGGAGTTGCCTAGAAATGTCTGGGCTTTTCTCCTTCAGACTGCACTTTCATTTATTTAAACCACTGTCATCCGGGCATCAGCCACAGAGAGCTGGCCCAGCCATGGCACCGCCTAGTCCACAATGTGTGCCCAAAGCAAGCATCACACAAAGCCCCACCCCCGAGATCGATCTTCAGAGATGCTGCTGGGGGTGTTAGACTGTAACCAGACCTCGTCCCTGGCCTCCGACCACAATTCCTGTCATATCTAATCATATTCCAATCAGACTTTGAACAATAAAATAACCAAACTTTTTCGCTTTCAGTCATTCTTTCCAGTCTCCTCAGCACCTTGGCCAGGGCTGCTGACGGAAGCAAAACCAAGCCTCAGAGGGTCAAAACGGTCTCCCCCGCATCAGCTTCTGCGGTTGTTCCAGTCACAAAGACAGTTTAGTCACCTTATCTAACACATGATTACCTGTCCGAATCACAAGGGACATGCCCCCGGATCACAATCAGGGTTCCATGCTCCAGCTGCTCGGGAATCGTCCCGACATAGGGGATGACCTAGGAAAAAGGATTTTAACAAATGTATGTTTACATAAGCAAAACAGAAATACTACGTTTTGAAAGGATGCATAGTAATCTGCTCAGAATCCAGCATTTTCCAAATCACTGTTCAAACAGCTGAGAGAGTGACAGCATCTGTACACCTGAGTTCTTTGGAAAAAGACACAGCTAAAAATTCACAGAACGTTTTATTTGGCTGGGGGGAGGGGGGCTGTGAAATAAAACACTTAATAGGAAAATTATGATCATGGAAACAACAGCTTGCTGGAAGTCACATCCCCCTCCCCCTCCCTTTTCCCTAACATCCCACGGCTGATCTGCAGCAGGACCGAGCCCACGCCAGGCCCCAGGCCCACACTGATGGAGGCCATGGCACTCGCTGGCCGCTGGAAGAGAGGCACCAGATAAACCCCTCCCCTGTGCCCAGGACGGGCATGTCTAGTCCCTGCCAGGCTTCTAGACGGCAGCTCACCGGTGCTACTGGGCACCTGCGCTCTCTCCAGACGCAGCGCCCCCCAGCCTGGCCTGGTCCCAGCCACAGGCTTGGGCTCCAACACAGTATCCGGGTCTCCTCTTGCCCCCTCATCACCCTGACCCTGCCCTTTTAGTCTGGGACCCAACACACTATCAGGTCTTGTCAGTCCCCTTCCCCAGGGGTGACTCCACTGTGCTCCCCATCCACTGGCTGCACCGGCTGCATCACAACCCCACCCTCTTCTGCCAGGGAGCACCTGAGCAGAGCAGGCCAGACCCCATCATGCCTCTCGCTCAGCTCACCCGAGCTGTGACACAGATGCTAAAACCTCTCCAAGGTAGCTGGCTGCCAAGACCTAAGACCTAAAACACAAGAGGGCATATCCAAGCGGTTGTGGATTGGTCGCTCCGAGGCTGAAAATCTTGCCTCAAGCGCAGCCTTTTCCAGACTCCGTGGGCCATCTGACATAGCCCCTCTCTGAGGGTCCCTCGTGCACTTTATACTCCAACCAGACTGTGTGCTGCACGGGGTGGGCTTGGGTCAGGACCGGTCAGATGATCGGTGCTGATCCGGGGAGGACCGCGCTCCCAGCAGCCCAGTGCCGGGGTTCTGGCACCCTCACGTGCAGAGCCAGCAACGCGGGTCGTGGCCTTAACCGCCGAGAGATCATTGAAAACCAGGAGTCACCGAGGGCGGCGAGCATCTGGCATTGCGGCAGATGTGGGGAGCCAGGTGGGGGAGACGCACAGGGCCCATCACACCAGAGAACATGCCACAGAAGTGCAGAGCGTGGCTGCAGCGCACATCAAGTCATCGGATTTTTGTGTAGAGACTATGGAGAAGGAATTCCACACTGATCTTCGGCCACTGCGATTCCTAGAGCAGCAGGAGGCATCTTCCACAGCGAAGTCTCCTCATAAACTGAGAACCGTTTTGAATCCATATTCAAATTCTACTCATGCAGAATATTCAATAATGCAAAAATGGCAGGGATAGTATTCGTGAGAAAAGAGCCTACAAAACTATACACAGTTGGATCCCAACTAAGTTAATAATAAACATTAAAAAAAGAAATAAGCCAAAATGTTAACCATAGTTTTCTTCAGGGACGGGATTTTATTTTTCGTCATGTATTTTTGTATTTTGTATTTTCCAGATTGCTGTAATAACCGTTTATAGTTTTATGACCACAAGTTTTTATTGTATGGTTAATTTTAGGGTTGGAAAGAGCTTTCTGAGACCAATACTCTATTCCCATCACTGCTAAGAAGTTCTTTGCAACCCTTACTAAGTTGTTCCAGTCTGAGCAACAAGAGCCCTGAGCAGCTGAGTCGTCTGCTGTTTTCAGCATCTGGATGAACGTTTTCTGCTTGGGGGAGCACCCCGAGTCAAGTAACTCTCAAGGGACTTGGCCCACGCGACCCCAGTGCCCTGCAGCCCACGCACTGAACACAAAACTGTTTGCTCCTGTGAAAAGCCAGAAGAGCATTATTTTGTAGGCAGTGTCAAGCTCTGACGCTTCGCCAAAAATTTATGTAAAAAAAATTAAAATACAGCTATGGTCACACTGGACACAATACCATCAGCTGAAACCCCACTGATCAGGTTTAGTGTTTTCTCCCAAAACATCCTAGTTGACTCATACCACTTTGCCCTTTTTAGGATTACTTATTCAGTGTGTGCTCCACACAAGGTCTCTCTTATGTGGCTCCGGCTAGAAAGCAGCATGATGGCTCCGTCCACGAGGAGCTCCTAGGCCAGCTGGGAAGACGTCAGATGCCCGTAGAAGAAGTGGAGCAGAAACAGGACACTGTGGCTGTTCAGAATCAGTCTCCTTCCACGTCTGGAAAATCCTCTCTACCTGGTGAACAATCGACGTCCTCTAGACTGCAGTGAGCAACAAGGGTGTGTGACGAACCTCTGTCCCTCAGTAGCCCCAGCTCAGACTCGTTGGAGCCGGTGCCAAGAAGCCAGAATCAGGCAGTACTCGCTCTGCCCGCCACGGGCGGCGCTGCCAGTACCATCTGTGTCCAGTGGTGGCGCCAGAGGTCTCAGCGGGACCGGTTATGGCAGGGCTTCGGACGGTGTCTATGACAAGGACTTGCCGAGTCTCGTTCTTCAGACCTGCTAGAGATTCGGAGGACTACGCAGTATCATTTAATAAATCTTAACTTAACAGTTAATAAATTAACAATCTCTGCCTAGAGACTGGCTTTTATGCTCGCAACTACAACCTGCGACTAATTCAACAGCTTAAAACACGGGGCAGTAAGTTGCTGCCAAATCAGTGCTTCAGAAAAATGTATCAAGAATTCCGAGCTGCCCAGAGAACTTTATGGCAGAGATGTGATTTTTAATGTTTTATTTATTTTTGAGAAAAAGAGAGAGACAGCATGAGCAGGGGAGGGTCAGAGAGAGAGGGAGAGTCACAGAATGTGAAGACAGGCTCCAGGCTCTGAACTAGCTGTCAGCACAGAGCCCGATGTGGGGCTCGAACCCACGAACTGTGAGATCATGACCTGAGCCGAAGTCGGACGCTCAACCGACTGAGTCACTCAGGCGCCCGCGCAGAGATGTGATTTGAGCTGGGAGCTTAGAGAGGAGGAGAAAGTCAGTTCAGGTAGAAATGTCCATTTACAAAAGCAGAGAGGCAGGAAAAGATAAAGCATGTCTGGTAGAGAGTAAGCAGTAAGGGAGCAGTGCCAGACAGGGTCAGATTTTAGAGTGATACAATGAGGGGCACCTGCGTCGCTCAGTCAGTTAAGCGTTGGACTCTTCATTTCAGCTCAGGTCATGATCCCACAGTTCGTGAGTCTGAGCCCCTGCATCAGGCTCTGTGCTGTTAGCTTGGGATCCTCTCCCCGCTCCTCTCTGCCCCTCTCGTTTGTGCACACTCTAATCACACACACAAAAATTTTTTAAGTATGTTAAAAACAAAAAGGATGATATAATGAAAATGGGGTTTGGGAACAACAGTCCAGTGGGGTAAAATATGCAGGAGAGCAAGGGATTATCTGGGAGACTGGCTCCTTGCAGGAAGACTGGCATAAGGAGATAGGAATATAATCCAGGCTAATGGCAGCAGACCCTGGGGGCAGGGAGAAGAAGAGGCAGGTACAAGAACTATTTCAAAGGAAACCATCTATGCCAGGCCACCAACTAAAATGGTGAAATTGGGGAGGAAACAGATTCAGAAGGAAGACGAGGTTAGTTTTAAACACTTCCCGTGAGACGGTGGGCAGGACATCTAAGAGCTCATATAACCGAAAGGAGTAGGAGATTCAGCACCGCACGTTAAGTGAACAGCCAGAACTCATGCTCTAAAGTCAGAGCAGAAATGATTATTAAAGATATCAAGGTAGATGAACTGAGAGGAAGGAAAAGTCAGGGGCAAAGCCTCGATGGGTTTGTAAAGCAAGAGTGTGCAGAAAAGGGAACAAAGCAGACCTGACTGCTGTCCTTGAAAGGTGGCCTCTTTACGAGACTGGCCCTTGGCTGGTGTCTAGGAACTTGGATTTGGGGACAGTACCCACCACCCACACAGAAAAGGGAAGTCTCCTGTATGCAAATTTTGTGCAAACAATACAGTTTATGCTAAAAACCAGCTCTCCTCCAGGAGTCTGGAATTTTGGCACGTGCCAGGCAGAAGCAGTCTGCGAGACTGGCCCCAGATACAATCTCCTGGCAGTGAGTCTCTGATGAGCTTCCCCTGTAGGCAACGTTTCACATGCACTGTGACAGCTGGTTGCTGGGGATTTAAGTACATCTTGGGTGACTCCACTGAGGACCCGTGGAACCTTGCGCCTGGTCCCCCTTGGACTTCGCCCAAGGTGCCTTTCCCTTTGTGATTCTGCTATCACTTCACTGTAATAAATCACAGCCTTGAGTATGACCGTGCTGTTGAATCATCACAATTGGGTGTGTGTCAGAGACCTTGATGCAGATGATGAGAAGAGAAAGGAAAGAATGATCAGTCAGGGCTGAACAGTCATATCAAGGAAGTCATTTCAATATGGGAAGACTGTCAATATCTTTAACATGGAAAAATAAGAAAGATTTTAAAAAGATAATGAAATGGATATCATACCCTTTGGCCCAGTGATTCCACTTTTACAGATTTATCCTATAACATACCGGCACGCATGCTTAAAGATGCATATGGCTATGTACATCATAGCACTGGATACAATCACAAAAGGAACTTTTGGTTTTAATGGAAACTGGCTAAAGAAGTTACAGTATATCCATGCTGATGGACCAATTTATGTGGCCATAAAGATAGGCAAGGAAGCTATAAGTGTGCTGGTATCTCCAAAATGTATCAAATGGAAAAAAGCTGCATATACAACAGTTTATATACAGGCATACCTCGGAGATACTGGATGTTCAGTTTCTAGGCTGCTTCAATAAAGTGAACACTGCAATAAAGCTATTCAGATAAATTTTGTGGTTTCTCAGTGCATAAAAGAGTTGTTTGGGGGTGTCTAGGTGGCTCAGTCAGTGAAGCATCTGACTCTCTATTTTGGCTCAGGTCATGATCTTCCAGTTCATGGTTTCAAGCCCCACGTCGGGCTCTGAGCTGACCGCATGGAGCCTGCTTGGGATTCTCTCTCTCATCACCCTGCCCCTCCCCTGTTTGCATGTGCTCTCTCTAAGTAAATAAACTTAAAAAAAAAAAAGTTATGGTTACATTATACTGCAGTCTATTAAGTGTACAATAGCACTGTTATCTTCAAAAAAGTGCATTCCTTAATTTAAAAATATTGCATAAAAAAAAGCAAACCATCACCTGAGCTTTCAGCAAGTTGTAATCACTGATCACCATAATAAAAAAATTAAAAAAATTTGAAATACTGCCAGAATTTCCAAACTGTGACATAAGACATGAGGAGAGCAAAAGAGAGCAAATGCTGTTGGAAAAGCAAGGCTGCCATGAGCCCTCGCTCTGGGAGAAGCATTCGGTAAAACAAGGGATCCTGTTGTACGACACATGTGTAAAGAAACAGGATCTACGAAGTGAAACACACAACACGCACACTCAGACATTCACGTGTGTTCTCAGGAAGGATCTACAAAACCTAGTGAATATGACTGCCTTTGGGGTGGGGGGACTGAGCACAGGGCAGAGGGCAATTTTATGTGTTAGTGAAACCCTCAAATACTGTATGAATTTTTACAAAGGATTTATACAAACTCTCTTCAGATTTGAAAAACAATGATAATAAAGGAAAACCCACTGAGGTTTGACTCAAATGAAATGAAATTCTGAATGCAGATTCTCTTCAAACTATGCGGGGCTTGGCAGCACAGAACAGCAGAAGTTAAACCGCAGGAAGACATGGACAGAAATGGAAACCCACAAGAGGGGCGCTGATTTGGGGAGGAAGACATGACTTTGGCTTTGAACTCCTGAATCTGAGAGCGGTAGACTCAGGTAAAAGGCTGGAAAGGCTTATACACCATGTACACACTCAAAAGGTCTGACACCGATCAGGAAAGATACCAAGAGAAAGTGAGAGACACGACTAGTGAAGACATGAAAGAAATTAAGAAAGAGTTAAAAAAAAAAATCAGAGGGCAGATGGGAACATCAAGTCAGCAGAAACAGACACTGATGCTCTCGGGACTGGGACTAGCAAGGGAAGAACAAGAGAACAAAAGCTGGGAGGGACCTCGGAGGTTAAAACAGATTTTATTTTTTTGTTTTTTAAGACTAAATGGTAAGGAACAAAGGAGAAGAAAATGTGGAAGCGAGCTTCCTAAGCAGAATGGAACGGTGAGCATTTCAGCACCAGGAAGAACGGACGGTTAAAAATGGCTTATTAACTCACAACAGCCAATCTGACCGTTGCTAAAGTAACTTCGATGTTAAGGCAATCAACTGGGACTAAGTCTACAAGCTAGACTTAGAAAACACTACTGTCTTGCGTTATGGTTGTTTTGTTAGTGATCAGTCTAAACACCGAAGAGTTGGAGCCTAGTGTGCGTGCTCAGCGCTGGAAGTATTTAATAAGTGAAATTTAAAGACAGAGCACAATGTCATTCTTGCTATCAAGTTCCATCTTTCTACCTCTATCCTTTCCTACCTGTGAAAACAGATTATAAAACAAAAAAAGCTATTTGCCAGAATTATTTGCTTTGGAGCACTCTGTCACCATGAACTATGCTCAGAACAGCAGCAAGGCCTTCTGGGAGCCCGGGCTGCATTTCCTGCCACGCGGCAGCACCACTCCCCCAGGCCCTTCCTCAGGAAATGAATGTCAGCCTGATTTTGTTTCAATCCTAGAGAGGAGTGTGCTACACCCAGAAATTCAGGAGTTGTCAGTGTGCGCGCAATCAAGATGTGGAGGAATTTTAACCTACAAAACTGCTTTCTGAGTAACATTCAAACAAGGCCTCCTTGCCTGAAGGGCAGAGCTGAAGAGTGTAACCTCCTCCTGAAGCCAACACTGTGTTTCAGGCACCTTTACAGGCAGGCCTTTTTTTTTTTTTTTTTTTAATCTTGCAGAAACTCAGTCTACAACCTTGAGATGTTTTTAACTCTGAGATACAGAGAAGCATTTTAAACGTCTCACTGACTTCAAATTCAGTAAGTCTTCCTTTTTAAACCAGTACCTACTGAAGGCTATTTCTTCTAAAACTGAGTTTTGCTTGACGTGGTGATTGTACCTCATTCTGGGCAATGACATCAAAGCTTAGGTTTAAAAAAAGAGTCACGCCTACAAAGTAACTAACAAGAAAATGAGCCTGGCTCGGGGCTATGCTTCAAGGGACCTCTGCAAGCCTTCCGGAGAAGGAGGCTATAGAGAAAAGGCAGCAAGTCTGTCTTAGACCTGAATTCAGCCTTGTGTACGTGCAAACCAGACATTTTTCAAGATTCTTAATCAGCACATAAAACTAAAACCAGTTCTTCACTTCCCAGGACGTGCAATGAAAGATCCAGCACCTGCAGTCACTGGGGACCTTGAACCACCACAGGACCCTTAATTCTTCTCTTTCTCAATCTCGTCACTAGCTTTTGACCTTTTCCCAGCTCAAGTACGAAGCAGTATTTGAAAGGCAAGGGAAAAGCGGAGACATTCACTTCTCATAAACAGGGTCTAATTAAGAAAGAAAATTAAAACTTTGAGAGCAACGAATCCATTTTCCTTTGAAAAGTTGTGTCTTGTGATGATCTTCCCAGGACCAAAGTCGGCTTCCCTCCACCGTACCCCATGGTCTCCACTCAGAACACGTTCTCACCACCCTGTACGGTCTCCGTGATTTCGTCCTCCACTAGACCGAGCTCCGAGGGCGGCACCTGTTTTTCGGTCAGCGACCAGCACGGTCCCTATCACATAGTGGCTACTTCCCGTACGTTTGCTGAATCTGATGGTCTCCCCTCCCCGGCAGTGGATAATTACTATCCGACTGGGTCTGCTCTACATCCTGCCACAGATAAAAAGTGATTTCAGAGGATTCAGTTACCGGGTTATAGATGACATTCTGCAGGTTGTTTAAGGACAACATCATTCTTTTCCACCTTATTGTTGATTGAGGTCTCTAGTCTACGTATGATCTAAGGTTTTAAAGCAAGTTTCATTTAAAGACTTCCCAGATTGAAACGGAGGAACTTGCCCTGTGTAAAATCAAAACAGAAGGAAAGAAATATTAGCTAGCATCATTTTTCTTCATATCATAACTATCTCTAAGTTTAAGTTATAAATAAGTTTACTGATATTTACTAAATAACAGGTTGCTATTATAATCAAAGATCTGATCCCAATTCTTCCCTCGTGTACTTACACACCAAGTAATTTGGGATTATCAGCACAGGAAATGGTATAAAATATACAGTAGTAGAGGGGAGGGTTAAAAATGGTCATATGGCATGATACTCTACATCGAAAACCCAACAGACTCCACCAGAAGCCTACTAGAACTGATCCAAGAATTCAGCCAAGTTGCAGGGTACAAAATCAACGTACAGAAATCGGTTGCATTTTTATACACCAACAATGAAGCAACAGAAAGAGAAATCAAGAAACTGATCCCATTCACAATTGCACAAAAAACCATAAAATACCTCGGAATAAACCTAACCAAGGATACAAGAGATCTGTATGATGAAAACTATAGAAAACTTATGAAGGAAATTGAAGAAGACACAAAGAAATGGAAAAACCATGCTCATGGATAGGAAGAATAAATATAGTTAAGATGTCATTACTACCCAAAGCACTCTACACATTCAATGCAATTCCAATCAAAATTGCACCAGCACACTTCTCCAAACTAGAACAAACTATCCAAACATTTGTATGGAACCACAAAAGACCCCGAATAGCCAAAGTAATACTGAAAAATAAATCCAAAACGGGAGGTATCACCATCCCAGACCTTAGCCTCTACTACAAAGCTGTCATCATCAAGACAGTATGGTACTGGCACAAAAACAGACACACAGACCAATGGAACAGAATTGAGAGCTCAGAAGTGGACCCAAAAGTATACAGCCAACTAATCTTTGACAAAGCAGGAAAGAATATCCAATGGAAAAAAGACAGCCTTTTTAACAGATGGTGTTGGGAGAACTGGACAGCAACATGCAGAAGAATGAAACTAGATCATTTTCTCACACCATGCACAAAAATAAACTCAAAATGGATAAAGGGCCTGAACGTGAGACAGGAAACTATCAACACCCTAGAGGAGAAAGCAGGAAACAACCTCCTTGACCTCCACTGCAACAACTTCTTACTTGACACATCCCCAAAAGCAAGGGAATCAAGAGCAAAAATAAACGACTGGGACCTCATCAAGATTAAAAGCTTCTGCACAGCAAAGGAAACAACCCAGAAAACTAATAGGCAACCAACGGAATGGGAAAAGATAGTTGCAAATGACATATCAGATAAAGGGTTAATATCCAGAATCTATAAGGAACTCACCAAACTTCACACCCGAAAAACAAACAACCCAGTGATGAAATGGGCAGAAGATATGAAGAGACACTTCTCCAAAGAGGACATCCAGATGGCCAACAGACACATGAAACAATGCTCAGCATCCCTCCTCATCAGGGAAATACAAATCAAAACTACACTGAGATACCACCTCACGCCAGTCAGAGTGGCTAAAATGAGCAAATCAGAGAACTCTAGATGCTGGCGAGGATGTGGAGAAACGGGCACTCTCCTACACTGTTGGTGGGAATGTAAACTGGTACAGCCCCTCTGGAAAACAGTGTGGAGGTTCCTAAGGAAACTAACAATAGAACTCCCCTATGACCCAGCAATGGCACTGCTAGGAATTTACCCAAGGGATACAGAAATGCATAGGAGCACATGTACCCCAATGTTCATAGCAGCACTCTCCACAATAGCTAAAACATGGAAAGAGCCTAAGTGTCCATCAACAGACGAATGGATCAAGAAGATGTGGTTTATCTATACCACGGAATACTACATGGCAATGAGAAACAATGAAATCTGGCCATGTGTAGCAACATGGATGGACCTTGAGGGTGTTATGCTGAGCAAAATAAGTCAGGCAGAGAAGGACAAATATCATGTTTGCACGTATAGGAGGATTAGGAGGAACTTGATGGAGGAACAAGGGGGAGAAGAAGGGGGGGAAATGGTGGGGGAAAGGGAAGAGGCAAACCGTGAGAGACTCTTGAATGCTGACAAAAACTGAGGACTGATGGATGTGGGGGGAGGAGGGATGGGCATGGAGGAGGGCACTTGTGAGGATGAGCACTGAGTGTTATGTGGAAACTAATTTGACAATAAACTATTTGTAAAAAATAAAAAAAATTAAATTTAAAAAACTACTCTATCAAATTGCATTCAGCAATATACAAAAAAGATAATAAAATTCACTCAATAAAACAATCAAAAAATAAATAAATAAATAAATAAATAAATAAATAAATAAAAATGGTCATATGGGAAGATCCTAAGCTCATCCCCTCCCATGGACATGGCGACTCTACAATTACACATGGACTACCTTCCTCTTGAAGGGAACCTGGGAACTGGATGAACAGAGCCTCCGCAAGAGGAGACAGAGATACAGCCTCACTAATGGAAAAACCACACCCCAGGCAATGGTATTCCACAGTCCAGACAGATCTCAAAGGTATGGAAATTTTCCCAGAGAAGTGAGAGATTCAAGCTTACATCAGGCACCCCAACCTTTGTGTCCTGCACTGATGACCGGACCCCCAAAACAGTTGGCTTTCAGAACAAAATCAACAGAAGGAAGGAAACAATAAAAATTAGAGCAGATATAAATGACATAGAAACTACAAAAATACAAACGAACAGATGAGTGAAACCAGGAGCTGGTTCTTTGACAAGATCAATAAAATTGATAAACCTTTACCCAGACTCATTACATACATACATACATACATACATACATAAAATTAAAAAATCATAAAGAGGAGAAAGAACCAACACCAAAGAAATACAAAGTACTGTGAGAGAATATTATGAAAAACTAAATGCCAATGTATCAGACAACCTAGAAGAAATGGATAAATTTCTAGAAACATATAACCTACCAAAGTTGAAGCAGGAAGAAACAGAAATTTTGAATAGACTGATAATTAGCAATGAAACTGAATCTAAAAATTAAAAATGCCCAATAAACAGAAGTCCAGGACCAAATGGCTTCACAGGAAAATTCTAGCAAACATTTAAAGAAGCGTTACTACCTATTCTCAAACTATTCCAAAAAAGAGAAAAGGAAGAAAAACTTCCAAATTCAATCTATTAGGTCAGCATTATTCTGATACCAAAACCAGATAAAGATACCACAAGAGAACTTTAAGTCATTATCTCTGATGAACACAGATGCAAAAATCTTCAATAAAATATTAGCATATCAAATCCAACAATATACTGAAAAAAATCAAAGAGGAAAATTAAAAATTATATGGACACAAATGAAAATGAAAACACAACACTCCAAAATCTTTAGGATGCAGCAAAAGCAATTATAAATGAAAGTTAAGAGCAATACAGGCCTACCTCAACAAAGTAGGTTTACTTTTTTTTAAATTTCTTTTAATGTTTTTTTAAATTTATTTCTAAGAGAGAGAGAGAGACAGCGTGAGCAGGGGAGGGTCAGAGAGAGAGGGAGTGACAGACTCCGAAACAGGCTCCAGGCTCTGAGCTGGCAGCAGCACAGAGCTCGACACGGGACTCGAACCCACGAACCGCAAGATCATGACCTAAGCAAAAGTCGGATGCTTAACCGACTAAGCCACCCAGGCGCCCCTCAACAAAGTAGGTTTAAAAGGAACATGTCTCAGTATAATAAGAGCCATATATGAAAACCCACAGTTAATATCATCCTAAATCCCCAATGTCAGGAATAAGGCAAGAATGTTCACTCTCACCACTTTTATTCCTCATAGTACTAGAAGTACTAGCCAGCACAATCAGACAAGAAAAAAGAATAGCAGGAATCCAAATTAGTTAGGAAGAACTGTCACTATCTACAGATGACATAACACTATGTATAGAAAACCCTACAGACCACATCAAAAACCTACCAGAACTGTTGAAGCAATTCAGTAAGGTGACAGGATACCAAATCAATGTAGAAACATCCATTGCAATTTTATACATTAATAATGAGGCAGTAGAAAGAGAAATTAAGAAAACTCCCATTTACAATTGCACCAAAAATAGTAAAATATCTAGGAATAAAGTTAACCAAGGAGGTGAAAGACCTGTACTCTGAAAACTATAAAACACTGATGAAAAAAACTAAAGATGGCAAAAACAAATAGAAAGACATTCCATGCTCATGGGTTGGAAGAACAAGTATTGTTAAAGTGCTGATACTACCAAAAAAATGTTGATGCTACCCAGAGCAAGCCACATATTCAAAACAGCAATAGCATTTTTCACAGAACTATAATAAATAATCCTAAAATTTGTATGAAACCATAAAATAGTGTGAATAACTGAAGCAACCTTGAAAAGGAAAACAAAGCTGGAGATATCACAATTCCAGATTTCAAGTTAGATTACAAAACTGTAGTATTCAAAACAATATGGTACAAAATAGACACATAGATCAACAGGACACACTAGAAAGCATAGAAATAAACCTGTGATGGGGCGCCTGGGTGGCTTAGTCGGTTAAGCGTCCGACTTTCGCTCGGGTCATGATCTCGCGGTTCGTGGGTTCGAGCCCCGCGTCGGGCTCTGTGCTGACTGCCAGCTCAGAGCCTGGAGCCTGTTTCGGTCTGTGACTCCCTCTCTCTCTGACCCTCCCCTGCTCACGCTGTCTCTCTCTCTCTCCTAAAAATAAATAAAACATTTAAAAAAAAAAAAAAAAGAAATAAACCTGTGATGTTATGGTTAATTAATCTTCTGCAAATGAGAGAATATGCAATTAGGAAAAAAACACATGCAATAAGAAAAAAAACATTCTCTTCAATGAACGGTGTTTGGAAAACTGGACAGCTACGTGCAAAAGAATGAAACTGGACCACTTTCTGACACCATACACTCAAATAAACTCAAAATGGATTAAGAACCTAACTGTGAGACTTGAGACCATCAAAATCCTTGAAGAGGACAGACACAGTAATTTCTCTAACAAAGGCCACAACAACATCTTTGTATAAATGTTTCCGGAGGCAAAGGAAACAAAAGCAAAAATAAAATATTGGGACTACATCAAAACAAAAAGGTACTGCACAGCAAAGGAAATAAGCAACATAACTAAAAGACAACCTATTGAATGGGAGAAGATATTTACAAATGGCATATCTGGTAAAGGGTTAGTATCCAAAAATATACAAAGAATTTACACAACTCAACACCAAAAACCAGCAGATAATCCAATTTAAAAATGGGCAGAAGATATGAACAGACCTTCCTCCAAATAAGACAACCAGATGGCCAACAGACACATGAACAGATACTCAACATCACTCATCATCAGGGAAATGCAAATCAAAACCACGGGATATCACCTCACACATGTCAAAATGGCCAAATCAAAAACACAAGAAACAACAAGTGTTGAAGAGGATGTGGGGAAAAAAGAACCTCATGAACTGTTGATGGGAATGCAGAGTGGTGCAGATACTGTGTAAGACAGTATGGAATTTTTTTCAAAAAATTAAAAATAGCTATGATCCAGTATTTGAACTATCATTTAACCCAGATAATACAAAAACACTAATTTGAAAGGATGTATCCACCCGTATGTTTATTTAGCCAAATTATGGAAGCGGCCCAAGTGTCCACTGGTAGATGAATAAAGAAGATGTGGCATATATATACAATGGAATATTCAGCCATAAAAAAGAATGAAATCCTGCCATTTGCAACAGCATGGATGGCTCTAGAGAGTATAATGCTAAGTGAAATAAGTCAGCCAGAGAAAAACAAGTACTATATGATTTCAATCACATGTGGAATTTAAGAAACAAAACAAACAAATGAAAAATAAGAGGCAAACCAAAAAAAACAGATTCTTAACTATACAGAGTAGATGGTTACTAGAGGAGAGGTGGGTAGGGTATGGGGGAAATGGGTGAAGGAGATTAAGAGTACAGTTATCTTGAAGAGTACGGTTATCTTGATGAGCACTGAGTAATATACAGAATTGCTGAAGCACTATACTGTGTACCTGAAATTAATATAACACTGTATGTTAACTACACTGGAATTAAAATAAAATTGTAAACTTAAACAAGACCCATCTATATGCTGCCTACAGGAGACTCACTTCAGATCTAAAGACACAGCAACTCAAAGTGAAAGGATGAAAAAATACATTCTACACAAGTAGGAAAGAAAAGAAAGCTGGTATAGTAATACTTGAATCAGACAAAATAGATATAAATTTTTTTAATGTTTTATTTATTTCTGAGAGAGAGACACACAACATGAGCAAGGGAGGGTCAGAGAGAGAGGAAGATACAGAATCTGAAACAGGATCCAGGCTCTGAGCTAGTTGTCAGCACCGAGCCTGACACGGGGCTCAAACTCACGAACCGTGAGATCATGAACTGAGCCGAAGTCGGATGCTTAACCGACTGAGCCACCCAGGAGCCCCTCAGACAAAATAGATTTTAAAACAAAGACTGAAACAGGAGACAAAGAAAAGCATTACATAATGATAAATAAAACCAACAATAAGATGTAACATTATAAATGTTTATTCACCCAACATAGAAGCACTTAAACATATAAAGCAAATACTAACAAACACAAAAGGACAAATTAACAGCAATACAGTAATAGTAGGGAACTTTAACACCCCACTTACATCACTGGATAGATCATCCAGGCAGAAAATTAGTAAGTAAACACTGGCCTTAAAAGATACATTAGACCAGGTGGACAGAATAGATACACATAGAACACCTCATCCAAAACAGCAGATTACAAATTCTTCTCAAATACACAGGGAAATTCTCTAGGAAAGACCACATGTGAGGCCACAAAATAAGTCTCAATAAATTTAAGAAGACTGAAATTATATCAGGCAACTTTTCCAACCACAATGTAATTAGAAATCTAGAAATCAATTACAAGAAGAAAACAAAAAAAAAACCCCACAAACGTGGGCACTAAAGAACATGCTACTAAACAACCAATGGGCCAATGAAAAAAAGTCAAAGGAGAAATTAAAAAATACCTTTAGACAAATGAACACAATATTCTAAAAGCTATGGGATGCAGCAAAAGCAGTTCTAAGAGGGAAGCTCACAGCCTACCTCAAGAAAAAAGAAAAAAAAGAAAAAGAAAAAATAAACAATCTAATCTTAAACCTCAAGGAAACAGGGAAAAAAAAGTACAAAGTACAAAATTAGTAAAAGGAAGGAAATTAAATAAAGATCTGAACAGAACTATATGAAGAGAGACAAAAAATAGTAAAATGATAAACAATACTGATAAACCTTTAACCAGACTCATCAGGAAAAAGACAGGGGCATCTGGGTGGGTCAGTCAGTTGAGTGTCTGACTCTTGATTTAGGCTTGGATCATGATCCCAGGGTTGTGGGATTGAGCCCCACGTTGGGCTCCACACTGAGCATAGAGCCTGCTTGGGATTCATTCTCATTCTCACTCTCACATTCTCTCATTCTCTCTCTCTCTCTCCCTCTCTCTGCCCCTCTCCCCTGGTGGGATGGGGAGGGAAGAGGAGGTTAGGGAAGGAGGGAGAAAGTTAGAAGACAGGACCCCAAAAATAAAATGTGAAATGAAAAAGAAGTTATAACTGATATCACGGAAATACAACGGATCCTAAGAGGCTACTATGAATGATTATATGCCAAAAATTGGACAACCTAGAAGAAATGGATAAATTCTTAGAAACGTACAATCTTTCAAGACTGAATCCAGAAGAAACTGAAAACCTGAAGGAACTAATTTCTAGTAATGAAATTGAATCAGTAACCAAAAAAATCCTAATAAACGAAGGACTAGAAAGCTTCACAGGCAAATTCTACCAAATATTTCAAGAATTGGGGGTATTTATCTTGAGAGAGAGAGAGAAAGAGCATGTGCAGGGAAGGGGCAGAGAGAGAAGGAGAGAGAGAATTCCAAGCAGGCTCTATCAGCACAGAGCCTGACGCAAGGCTTGACCCTATGAACCATGAGATCATAACCTGAGCTGAAATCAAGAGTCAGACACTTAACCGACTGAGCCACCCAGGCACCCCAACATTTCAAGAATTGTTAATACCTATTCTTATCAAACTCTTCCAGAAAACTGAAGAGGAAGGAACACTTCCAAACTTATTCCACAAAGCCAACATTACCCTGATACCAAAATCATAGAAAGACATTACAAAAGAAGATTATAGGCCAATATCCCTGATGAACACAGATACAGAAATCCTCAACAAAATATTAACAAATCGAATTCAGTAATACATTAAAAGGATCATACACATAATCAAGTGGAATTTATTTCAGGGATTCAAGGTTGTTTCAATATCCACAAATCAAAATCATACACCATTTTAATGAAAAGAAAAATGAAAATCATATGAACATCTCAATAGATACAGAAAAAGCATTTGCTTACATTCAATATCCACTTATGATAAAAACTCTCAATAAAGTGAGTATAGAGGCAACACACCTAAACATAATAGAGGCCATCTATGACAAGTGTGCAGCTAACTTCATACTTAACAGCGAAAAGCTCAAAGTTTTTCCTCTCATATCAGGAACAAGTCTGCCCACATATGCCACTTTTATTCCTCACAGTTTTGGAAGCGCTAGTCACAGCAATTAGGCAAGAAAAAGAAATAAAAAGCATCCAGATTGGACAGGAAGAAGTAAAACCATCACTATTTCCAGATGACCTACTACATATAAAAAACCCTGAAGGCTCCACCAAACTATCAGAATAAATGAATTCAATAAAGTTGCAGGATAGAAAATCAATGTACAGAAATCTCCATTTCTATACACTAATAATGAACTCTCTGAAACAGAAATTAACAATCCCATCTACAATTGCATCAAGAGAATAAAGTACCGAGGAATAAAGTTAATCACCGAGGTGAAAGACCCGTACTCTCAAAACTGTAAGACACTGACAAAACAAACTGAAGACAACACAAATAAATGAAAAGATAGATCATGTTCACAGACTGGAAAAATTAATGTTGTTAAAATGCCCACACTACCTTACCCAAAACAATCCACAGATTCAATGCAATCCCTTTCGAAATACCAATGGCATTTTTCATGTAACTAGAACAAATAATCGTAAAATCTGTATGGAACCACAAGCAAAAACAAAAGCAAATAGCCAAAGCAATCTTGACTAAGAACAACAAAGCTGGAGGTATCATGCTCGCAGATTTCAAAGTGTACTACGAAGTACAGTAATCAAAAACAGAAACATAGAGGGTAAAAAAACAAAAAAACAAAACCAAAAAACAAATCAACAAACAAAAAACCAGACACAAAGCTCTATAGAACAGAACAGAGAACCCAGAAATAAACCCACGCTTACATGGTCAATTAATTTAAGACAAAGGAGGCAAGAATGAGGAAAAGATGGTCTCTTCAATAAATGATATTGAGGAAACTGGACAGCTACACCCAAAAGTAAGAAGTTGGTACTTTCTTATGCCATACCCAAAAATAAACTTAAAACGGATTAAAAACTTAAATATAAGACTTGAAACCACAAAGCTCTTAAAAGAAAATATAGGTAGTATGCTCTTTGACATCAGTCTTAGCAGTACTTTTTTTTGGATATGTCTCCTCAGGCAAGGACAACAAAAAAATTTTTTTGTTATTAACAAATGGGTCTACATCAAAATAAAAAGCTTTTGCATAGTGAAGGTTCCATTAACAAAACAAAAAGGAAACTTATTGAATGGGAGAAGATATTTGCAAATAATACATCCCATAAAGGGTTACATCCAAAATACATTAAAAACTCCTACAACTCAGTATCAATCAGATTAAAAAATGAGCAGAACACCTGAACATTTTTCCAAAGAAGATTAACCTCATATAAATATTGAATCACTATGTTACACTTGAAATTAACACAATATTCTTTGTCAACCACTCTTCAATTAAAAAAAAAAGGAGAAACAAGTTTATCATATCGTAAAGACAAGGAAAGAGGTTAATTGTGATAAGTAAAATCAGCACTAACTGTCCTTTATTTTTACCACCAAAATCCTGAAGTTGCTCAATCAGAAATAAAACCAAATAATAAACGTAAACCAATACATTCCTAGAATTTCTCTAACGTGGAATTTATTACTAAAAATAAAATAATTGCAAATCGTCCTGTACAACTACCAAAGACACATATTTAACTTTTCCCATTGGTAAAATGAGAATAATAGCATTCACCTGAGGTTTGTCCTGAGGGTTAAATGAATTAATGACTTAATGAATTAATAAATTCATTGCTAAATGAATTAATAAAACAATGGACTAGTAAGTGCTTTATAAATTTTATATAATAGAAAGCATTCCTCTTCCTCCTACAAATTAAACAAGTCAAAAAGAAAAAAGTCCAATCCCTTGCCTAACAATGATACAGTTTTCCCTGTGGCTTAAAACTGTGCAACAGCCACAGCTTGAAGGATAAAAGCACCCCACTGCCAGAAGTACCCATTTAATAACTCCAGGAAAGACTTACAGACTTCCAAGCACAACTAAAAGAGAAACGAAACTAAAACTTGTCACACTTCACTTCCGCCAATTGTTATTACACCGAAGAACAATACGCAGTAACCACAACTATGAGTTTCTATTAAGAGAAAAAAAACTGCATCCTTCTTTGGTTTGCCACCTAAATGACCCCAACCTGTCCTTAATTTTAAGACGTTAGTCAAAACCTCAAAACTTCCTTCGGCTCCGTAAAATTCAGGAAGCGAGAATACGAGCAGAGGAAAAGGATACAAAGATGCCACGGTAGAAACTAATTTGACAATAAACTATTTGTAAAAAAAAAAAAAAAAAAAGTAGAAACTAATTTGACAATAAACTATTTGTAAAAAAAAAAAAAAAAAAAAAGATGCCACAGTCACATTCATAATTTACATCGCGACCAGAGAGTGACCCAATTCAAGTCACAGGCTTGCATGAAACCAGTCATTCCCGAAGGATCCACGGGGACGGACCCCTCAGTCTATTCGCTTCACGAAAGCCATCATTATGTTTTACGGACAAAGCAATTCAAGTGACCTCCGTTTCCGAACTTTAACACTGCAATCAAATGACTCGGCATCTTGCACCAACGTGTTCAGAGAGTCCGGGAGAGCAAAGGAGGTCTGTCACTAAACGCACAGAACTTGTCCCTCAAAAGGGGCAGAAGAGCCCCGGGCAATCTGCATGGGGGCCAGCAGCTGCGAAGGCAGGGTCTGCGGCGGCGGGGCGGCAGGGAGGGCCGCCGCCCCCTACGCTCCCGATACCGGCTCCCTCCCGGGAGCTTCCCGCCACCCCGCCCCACGCTGCCGCGGAGAGGACCGGTGGGACGGGGTGCCTCCGAGAGGCAAAACTCCGACGCCGAGACTGCGACGTCCGCATCCCCACCTCGGCCGGCGCGCCCCCCTCAGGAGCCAGCAGCGCCCCCCCGACGGAGACCCGCCGCTGTCCGACTCACCCCCGGACTGGCGTGGCCGGCGCTCCACGCACCCGGCTGTTTCTCCGTCGCGGCGCGTCCTCCGGGATCCCGGGATACGTGGGCGGCTACGGAAAGCGAGAGGAGTCAGTCCGCCTGCATTTCCCGGTTCGCGCGCTCCGGGGGCGTCGCCCTCGGCCCCGCCTCTGTGTGCCGGGCGTGCTCGGGGCTCTGCTGGCGTGTGGCCGGGCCGGCTGCTGGCCACCCCCAGTCGGATGTCCTGCACAGCCTCCGGGGATCGGAACGCGACCGGCTTGCTGCGGGACGAACGGGGGGGGGGGGGGGGGGGGAGGGCGGCAGAGTGTGTTTTACAAATTCTTGAGCGCACCCAGCTGCCCCAGCCCGGTGGTGTGGACGGAAATGGGTTGGAAAGGTGAAAGCTGACGCTCTCTCGGCCCCGGGCTTTCTGCCCGCTCAGGTGCCCGGGCCTCTGCCGTGGGTCAGAGTCTAGATGGTGCTATGAAAGAGAACCCGACTTGGACTCGCCCCTTTTTGCCAGTGCACACCCTGGGGTGTGAGTGAAATGGTGGGGGGATGGGTCAGTAGGGCTGGACTGTGTATGGGGCACAGTTACGAGCAGAGGAGATGTTCAGTAAAGGACCGATTTCTCACCCCAGGACCCACACTGATCGCTAGTTTGCTGTAAAAACAAATGCAAATGAAGTTACGTACCTTGAACAGCTGGCTGCTTTCAGTTTGTTTTCTGTTAGGGACTACAGAGTTCTCATGTTCCTACTTGTCTGCTGGATTTGTATCCACATTTGTTTTGAAAGACG
This sequence comes from Hyaena hyaena, assembly GCF_003009895.1. Lineage (NCBI taxonomy): Eukaryota > Metazoa > Chordata > Mammalia > Carnivora > Hyaenidae > Hyaena > Hyaena hyaena. The sequence goes on from NW_024080922.1 coordinate 387,727, forward strand.
TGTTTTGGTTCACAGCTCTGGGCTTTCTTCCTGGTGGCTTTGTTTTTTACTTGTTATTTTGTATTTAAATTGAGGACATTTATTACAAGTCCCATACCTGTGAACTCACGTTCATATTTACTTAACTACTTTTTGCTCTTTCACCTATTCATTTTCCCAGTTTGATTTAAATAGTTGCATTTAGCCCTTGATATACTCCACCTTGGAGTTGTACTTCTGCTTCTGCGGGTTGTGTTTTATCTATCCAAATGGATTTTAAATTGAAAAGAGAAACCTGTCCTAGAAGTTCCTCCAATGCTCAGTGTAATGCTTTGCATGAAGTAGACACTAAATACTGAGTTGAAATAAGAGATGAGGAGCAGTTAAATGTCTACACAATTTTGCTTGGGTTTAGTACCTCTCCTTTGTAAAATAAATTGAAATAAATACACATCAGTGCTCTATTGCTTTGTTAAGCGCTAATGTGACTAAATAAAAGAGCCAGAAATCCAGTGTTGAAGAAACTCTGGATTCAAACATCCACAAAACCAGAGAACCTATTCTTAGAAATAACCACTCATTAGTCCCTGTTTGGTTTAATGAGCTCAGTATGTTTTTACATCACTTAAAATCTTACAAATATATGCTGAGTGCCCACCATGACAAGGCACAGTGATAAGGGATACACATATACTAAAAGGTGTTTGTAGTGTTTGCCTCATGGGACACTTCTAGGTGCAAAGAAGAAACATAAATAAATGGAAGTCTCATATCTCTTCCTTGGATTATTGCAGAAGCCTCATGATTGGTCTCCCAGTTTTTGCTCTTGTTGCCCTGCAATCTCATGTCAACTCAGTGACCAGAGGGAGCATGACAAAACAGAATTCAAACAATGTGACTCCTCCGCTACAACTTGCCACTGGCTGTTGTTCCTTCTTTGAGTGGATATCCCCGTGGTTGCATGATCTGCCCACCGTCTCAAGCACTCTGGCCTTTTGGCATTTTTATGGTATGCTTGTTACCCCTCCCAAAACCTTTGCATCTGACATTTCCTTTTCCTCCCTAAAATCTACTTAATATCAATTTTCAGCAAAGCCTCTCCTGACCACCGTATTTAAAATTGCAAACACCAACACACACACACAGTTCCTATCGCTTTTCTTTCCTTTATTTTTCTCTAGCACTTAACCATATGCCAATGTGCTATATAATTTACCTTTTAATTTTATATGACTTCAGCCACCAAATGATGAGCTCCAGGAAGACAGAGGGTTTTCACTCACTATTCTTGTTTCAATGGGGCTGACATTCCCATGGGGGACACAGATAGTGATGATTTTCAGAGAAGACTTTAAAAGGATGATGTCATTGGGAGCACTTGGGTGGCTACTTCAGTTGGGTGCCGGGGAAAGCCTTTCTGAAGAGGTGATGTCTGAACTGCTGGTGAGTGAAAAAGGAAGCCATAGAAGATCTTGGGGAAGAGCATTCTAGGCAGAGGGAACAGCTCACACAAGGTCCCTAAGGCTGAGAAATGCATTCAGTGTGTTCAGGAACAGAGAGGCCACAAGCATGGCAGACGCATATCAAAGGAGACGATGATGTCATGGGATTTGATGAGGTCAACTAGGAGCATAGATAGATGGAGAATTTGATCTAGGACTGAGCCCTGGGGAGATAAGAAAAGACAATGAAAGAGACTGAGAAGAAGCAGCCATGCAGCCTTGCTGGGAGTGGTGTTCTAGAAGCCAAAGAAGGGAAGTGTTTTAAGGAAGAACAGCCACTTGTGCCACATGCTGCCAAGAGGTCAAGGAACATAGAAATTTCCAGTGGATTTTGCAACATGAAAGTCATTAGTGACTGACTCTGAAGTAGGTTGAGAAATGTGAGGGGAAGAAGTAGCAGAAACCACGACTATCAATATTTTAAGTTTTGCTGTGAAGAACAGAGAAACCGTGATAGCTAAGGAAGAAGTGGGGTAAAAAGATTTTGATTTAGTTTTGTTTTTGTTTTTAAAAAGAGAAGATACTACAATGATGCTTTGTAGACTTTGAACAAGCAAGCCACAAAAAGTACATTTCCATTGTGACCTGTTACATACATATTTAAAATTATGAAAACAAACTTTGCAAAACAATACCCTTGTTATGAAACACGTCCTAATTCTTCATTAAAAAGTGCTGCTTATTACCCACTAAAATGTTTGCAAGACTCACTAATGGATTGTTAGCTGAGGTTGAAGAACACTTTTGGGAGTATTGGAGCTGGCTCACACTGGCTTGCAAGAGGCAATTTTGCGCGTCTCTTCCATGTGGGTACCTTGAAAATGGCCAGGAATGGAAGAACTTACTCCAGGGACGTAGCCAACCACTACAAGTTAGGGCAATCCCCCACTCCCCGCAGCCCAAAGCTGGGTGTTAAACATTTACCACTACACTACTGACTGTACTCATATGAATGATGCAGTAGAGCGAAAAACACTAATGATGTAGGAGAAAGGGATGGTCACCAGAGTGGTTCTGGAGATGATTTTACACAAAACACACAGTCATAAAAATTCAGAATGTCGGTTCAGAACAACGTCGATATTACAAATTATTTGCAGACAATTGTCTTAGAGTTCCGAAGCTGGAGGGGTCATTTCTAGTGGGATCAATTTCATCTCTTTATTGTCCTCTCTCCTTACTCCAGAAGACACATATAGTGCCATGTGGCTGCAAATTTAGAAATAGTATGGTATAAAAATATTGTCTTACAAGCAAAATGTGAAATAATCTATATTTAATGAGGTGCATCCCGTTGTTCAAAGGTGAGAAGCACTTCTGGTGGTGATTTTGCTTATTATTGTGTTGCTGGGGTTATTATAAATGAAAAAAAATTTTTTTTACCTCCAAGCATTGATTAAATGGTGGTTCCAGTGCTGGGGAAATATACCTCAAATTAATAATTGTGGAATACAGGGGCACCTAGGTGTGGCTCAGTTAGTTAAGCTTCGGACTCTAGATTTCAACTCAGCCCATGATCTCATTGTTGTGAGATTGGGCTCCCAGATGGGCATGAAGCCTGCTTAAGATTCTCTCTCTCTCCCTTTGCCCCACCCCTGTTCTCTCTCTCTCTCAAAATAATAATAATAATAATAATAATAATAAATTTGGAATACAAGTTAGATGTACTAAAACACTGCCAAAGCACTTTAAATAGCTGCTTCAATAGTTATTCATGCTGTGAATTTAGAAGTCAAACTCTAGAACCTTTAGCAAAGAATAATGATCTATAAAACATATTCAATACTTGCCATAATATTTATAGATTTATGAGCTCTGAGAACATACACCCTGCTTTCCATTTATTTCTATGAGAACATTTGTCTTGGATTATGCAGATTTTAAATTAATCAGTCTTTAGGACTGTGTTCTCTCTTTTTTTTAAAGTAATCTCTCCATCCAATGAGGGGCTGGAACTCTCCACCCCAAGATCAAGAGTTGCATGCTCTGTGGACTGAGCCAGCCAGGCACCCCAGAAGTATTATACATTCTCTACAATACCACAGCACTTATAGTCCTTAAACCTATGTCTATTTCCCAGGGAAATTTCATGGTTGGTGTCATTGACCTCTTCTGATTATTCTCCCCCACTGTAAATGGACTCATTTCTTCTTTGAATCCTCTTGCTTTGAACTAATCTCTCTCACACCCCGATACTAACTACCACCACCCATGAGCACTCAGCCCTTTTTTCAACCTTCAGACTTCCTGTGTTTTGATCCACCTGGCTTACCTTTTATGTTCTACACGATCATGTCCCTGATCCAGTCTTTTCAGGTGTGAGAAACAAGCTTCTAGAACTATGGTTTTGTCATAAAATAAAAGAATCTTGAAGATGTGGAAGATCTTCAGAGGAGTGTAAAGTAAATGAATTCATCCCAATGGCTCAAAGAATGAGATACTGTCCTAATTTTAAAATGCTTTTCTTGGGGCGCCTGGGTGGCTCAGTCAGTTAAGCGTCCAACTCTTGATTTCGGCTCAGGTCATGTTCCCAGGGTAATGGGATCAAGCCCTGAGTTGGGCTCCATGGTGGGCATGGAAACTTCTGCTTGGAATTCTCTCTCTCCCTCTGCCCCTCCTCTTTTCTCTCTCTCTCTGTATGTCTGTCTCTCTCTCTCAAAATAAATAAATGAATATTTAAAAAAATAAAATCAAAATAGTTTTCTTGAAAGCCTTGGCAGACTAAGGTGTGTTAACTAGAGAATAACGTATTGTTATTTTACATGAGAATATATCTGAAATAATGTAAATTTTAAAAGTGAAAACACAATAAAATACTTAAAGTCATATACATATTATACTAGGTAACATTTTAGGCACTAGAGAAACAATGGGTAAAAACTGTAGCTCCCACTGGAGCTTACATCTAGTGAGAGTTAGATATTAAGTAATTACACATATGTATTTTAAAAGTCAAAAGGATGATGTCAGTAACTGTTAATGCTCATTGTGATCTTTGTTCCTGCAAAGTAGCTGAGATTCTTAATACTATTAAAAGGCCTCCCTCAGCAATGCAATCTGAATATTTAACCAATCCTTCTTGTGTATAGCTAGTTGTCTTCTAGTTTGTATTTACACAGTTCATTAGAATTTCTGTGACAGGTTATTTCTTGCCAAACCTGGACTTAGCAATTTTTAAAGCAACTTTTCCAAGAAAACTTTTAGTGGGAATGATATATAGAGACCACAATTTTGACTAGGGATGCTTATGGCCACTGAGTTGGTTTCTAGACTTCCTTAGTAGTCAAAGCCAGGAAAAATGTTTGTTTAAAATATATATCTATATATGTATATATAAAAATAGATTTAAAATAATATACATTAAACATCTAAAATCTATTTTAAAATATATATTTAAATACGTAAAATTCTTATATATATAGGAATTCCTATAACTCCACAACAAAAAACAAATAACCCAAATCAAAAATGTTCATATAATTTGAACAGACATTTCTCCAAAGAGGATACACAAATGACCAACAAGCTCAACATCACGAGTCATTAGAGAAATGCAAATCAAAACCACAATGAGGGGGCCCCTGGGTGGCGCATTTGGTTAAGCATCTGACTCTTGTTCTCAGCTCAGGTCTTCATCACAGGATGGTGAGTTCAAGCCCTGTGTGGGGCTGTGCACTGGGTGTGAAGCCTACTTAAAAAAAAAAGAAACCCACAAAACCACAGTGAGACACCAGCACACACTCATTAAGATAGCTTTACTAAAGAAAGGTGGAGGGGAGAGGGAAAGAAAAAATTAACAAGTGTTGGCAAGGATGTGGAGAAATTAGGATCCTTATGCACTATTAATGCACCAAGGTGATGTAGCCACTATGGAAAATAGTATGGCAATTCCTTAAAAAATTAAACATAGTATTACAACATATCCAGCCATCCTGCTTCTGGCTATATATCTGGAAAAACTGAAAACATGATCTCAAAGAGATATTTGCACACCTCTCTTCACAGCAGCATTATTCACAATCCAACAAATGGAAACAACTCAAATGTCCTTTGACCAATGAATGAATAAACAAAATATTATATACTGTACATATATAATATATACAGTGGAATATTATTCAGTCTTTAAATAGAAGGAAATCCTGTTGTGAGTGAAAACATGGATGAATCTGGAGCATGTTATGCTAAATGAAATAAACCAGTCACAAAAAGACAGTTACTTATGTGAGATATCTAATGAAGTCAAGCTCATAGAAACAGAAAGTATAATGGTATCTCCAGGCTCTGGAACAAGGACAGAATTGGGAGTTGTTTGATGGGCATAGGATTTCAGTTTTATAAGATGAAATAGTTCTGGGAATTTGTTGTACAACAATGTGAATATACTTAACACTACTGAACTGCGCACTTAAAATGGTTAAAATGGTAACTTCTCTGTTGTATTAACCACAGTTTAAAAGACAATAATAATTCGAAATAATTTATCTCTGTGTAAAGAAGCCACCAACTCAATATACCATCAGATTCATTGGTTTCATTTTGCTTTCAATTCTTGGGGCTTGCTTTTAGTTTATTCATTTTGTTTTAATTTTGGGTTACAATTTTATGAAATAGTTACATGGTCCCAATGCCAAATTTACAAACAAATTTACAAATAAGATGCAATTGAGGCACCTGGGTGGCTCAGTTGGCTGAGTGTCTGACTTTGGCTCAGATCATGATCTCACGATTCATGAGTTCAAGCCCCACCTGGGGCTCACTGCTGTCAGCCTGTCAGTGCAGAGCCAGCTTTGGATCCTCTGGCTTCCTCTCTGCCCCTCCCCTGTTTGCGCTCTCCCAAAAATAAAAATAAATACTAAAAAAAAAAAAAAAACCATAACAAAAGAACTAGAACACATTTGTGGAATCCTAGTTTCCATCCCTGTCATCTCCACCCTATTCCCTCCCTCTCTCTACACATAATATATGCAGATGGTTTTTATATTTCACATTCCCACTGTAGAGAAAAGACAGCACACGATGCATAGTTTTGCACTTTGCTCTTTTTACTTCACGAATAGCCTGATGATCACAATAGTATACACAAATATTCTCCATTTCTTTTTCAGCTGCATATCATATTAGTGTATGGATGTAACCGTGATATTGTGATTTATAGTAAGAAATATACATTTGGTCTTTGTCCCTTTCTCTGACACAGAGCTTCTTGGAATTTCCGAAGCGATGAGAGCCAGAAAAGTGCCTTTTGTTATGTTAATGAAGAGACTTTTGGATCACACCTAAAGATGGACGCTGGTTGCCAGTCAACCAAGTGATTAGAGAGTTGGAACATTCAGTCCCACCCCAACCTCCAGAGAGGGGAGAGGAGCTGGAGATTGAGTTCAATCACCAACGGTCCATGATTTAATCAACCATAAATATGTAATGAAGCCTCCATAAAAACCCTAAAGTATGGGGTTAGGGAGCTCCCAGGTTGCTGAACCCCCAGAGATTTAGGAGTGGCAGGCTCGGAGAAGACATGGAGACTCTGCACCCTTTCTCCATCCCTGCTCTGTGCATCCCTTCCATCTGCGGTTCCTGAGGTACACCTGTTCATAGGTAACTGCTAAGCTAGGGAGTAAAGTGTTTCTCTCAGTTGTGAGTTGCTGTAGCAAACTGAAGCCAAGGAAATGTCCTAGAAACATTTGATCTACGGTGGGTCCTTCAGAAGTCCGAGTGTAACTGGCATCTGAGGTGGAAAGGCAGTTGTGTAGGTCTGAACCCATAAGGAATCTGATACTATCTCTGGGTAGATCTGTCAAAATTGAGTTGAATTGTAGGGGCCCTCAGCTGGTGTCAGAGAATTGCTTGTTGGTGTGGGGAAACACCCCACTCCCCCAACACATACACACACACACACTTTGGAATTGTGGACCATAGTACCGTAGTTTGTTCAACCTGCGGACATTTGGATTGTTTCTCATCTTTTGCTATCATAAATAATGCTTCAGTGTATAGGCTTGCACACATCTTTTTGTATATTTGCACACCGTCACTCTGGGATAAATCCCTAGAAGTGACATTTTTGCGTCAAAGTTAAGCACTACATAACTTTGCTAGATATGAGTTAAAGTACTTTTTGAGAATTCATTCAAATCCTTTGTTCCTACTCTACCTTAGGGGAAGGTCCAGGCTACTCTGATGGGAAAGGGGGGTTGGAGGTGAGGCCTGAGCAGCTGTAGTGGAGAGCCAGTCACCCGAGATGACAGGGGAACCAAAACCAAAGGAGTGAGCAGGACCAGGAACCACAGGGAAGGCCAAAGTCAAGCAGCCAGGAAGGAAAGCTAGGAGACTTCAAATAGGGGCCAGGAGGAAATATGAAAGCTTCCATCTAGGAACAGAAGTGTAGGATTAATAAATGCAAATGGGCTTGGATTGGGAGAGGTCCAAGGTAATCAACCCAGAACAGCGCTACTCTCCTAACTTTCTTTTCTTGGCTGGCTCACAAGGAGTCATTGCATATGTTTATACAAGGGCAACTAGCTGAGCTAAGACACGGTAGCTGAAATGCAGTCTCTACTTGACATTCCAAACTATCATGATGCTGCATCTCCAGGAGGAAGGGATGAGGGTGGGGTGAGGACCATCTGTTTCTAATTTGCATAGAGGTGTCATATGGTCTAACCATACCTTGCTCAGGTTGACTAGGTTTAAGGGCTATGCAGAATGGGCATCGATCACCCAAAACCTCCTTCTCCGTTAGTGGTTATATTCACTTTTTTTCTCTATACTTCAGCTATATTTTTGGCTATAATATTGCACTCTAAAACTATCTCTCATAGGAAGGTGAGGCTAAGTTTTATGGTCTTCTGCATTTAAGCCACAGTAAGGAGTTGCTTATTTTAATAAATAAAATGGCTTATTTTCATAAAAATGGCTTTTAGGTTAAACTGTGACTGCCAACTGATAAACCCTTCATGTTGTGTGAGGTAAGGCATGTTGATACTTTTGTTAATTTAGAAATGGGAGAGTCAGGAAAGCAGTAAGTCACGCATTACCTGGAGATGACATGGAGCTTTATTTATGAGCTTTGAGCTTTGGAGTTGAGAAAGAAAGAGAATTCAGTGTTGGCTTGACATAGACTACTTTAGATGAGTGGTCTTTAAGCATCTCCGCTCACATAACCTGTAATAGAATTTGAAAAACTATGTAATCCTTTCCTCTAACATGGTACTAGAAGGCCTTGCTAATGCAATAAGGTAAGGCAAGAAAGAAAAGATGTACAGATGCAAAAGTAGAGGTAAAACTGCCTTTGTTTACAGACGACATGATCATCTATGTGGCAAATCTAAAAGAATTAACCAAAAAAACTTCTGGAACTAATGAGTGATTATTGCAAGGTTGCAGGATACAAGGTTAATGTACAAAATTCAATTGCTTTCTCTTATACCAACAATGAATAAATGGAATTTTAGATTAAAAACATAATATAATTTATATTAGCACCCCCAAAAATGAAATACTCAGGTATATAAATCTAACAAAATATATATGAGATAAACTACAAAACTCTCATGAATGAAAGCAAAGAACTAAAGAAATGGAGAGATATTCAGTGTTCATGGATAAAAAGCCTCAATATTATCAAGATGTAGATTCAATGTATCCTTAATCAACATCCCAGCAAGCTATTATATGGATATTGACAAATTGATTCTAAAATTTATACTGAGAGAGAAAAGACCCAGAATAGCCAACATAATATTGAAGATGAACAAAGTTGGAGGGCTGACACTAACTGACTTCAAGACTTACTATAAAGCTGCAATAATCAAGTCAATGTGGTAATTGGTGAAAGAACAGACAAATAGATCAAAGGAAAAGAATACAGAGCCCAGAAGTAGACTCATATAAATATAGTCAACTAGTCTTTGACAAAGGAGCAGAGGCAATAAAATGAGGCAAATACAGTTTTTTCAACAAATGGTCTGGAATAACTGAACATTCATACACAAAAACAATCTGGACACAGACCTTACACCCTTCACAAAAATTTACTCAAAATGGATCATAGATCTAAATGTAAAATGCAAAATTCTAAAACTCCTAGAAAATAGTAAAGGAGGGGTGCCTGGGTGGCTTAGTCAGTTAAATGTCCAACTTTGGCTCAGGTCATGATCTCGTGGTTCAAGAATTTGAGCCCTGTGTTGGGCTCTGTGCTGACAGCTCGGAGTCTGGAGCCTGCTTCGGATTCTATGTCTTCCTCTCTCTCTGCCCTTCCCCCACTCATGCTCTGTCTCTCTCTCTCTTTTATTTAAACATAAATAAACATAAAAAAATTAAAAAAGACAAATATGCTCATTTAAAAAAGAAAGAAAATAACAAAGGAGAAAACCTAGATGACCTTGGTATGGTGATGCCTTTTTAGGTACAATACTGAAGACATGGCCCATGAGATAAATAATTGACAATCTGGACTTCATTAAAAGTAAAAAGCTCTACCTGAAAGGTAATTTCAAGAGAATGAGAGGACAAGATACAGACTGGGAGAAAATACTTGCAAGGACACCTCTGATAAATGACTGCCGTCCAGAACATACAAAGAACACTTAAAACAACAATAAAAACACAACCCAACTGGGGCGCCTGGGTGGCTTAGTCGGTTAAGCGTCCGACTTTCGCTTAGGTCATGATCTCGCGGTTCGTGGGTTCGAGCCCCGCGTCGGGCCCTGTGCTGACTGCCAGCTCGGAGCCTGGAGCCTGTTTCAGTCTGTGACTCCCTCTCTCTCTGACCCTCCCCTGCTCACGCTGTCTCTCTCTCCTAGAAATAAATAAAACATTAAAAAAAAAAAATTAAAAAAAAAAAAACAACACAACCCAACTAAAAAATGGACCAAAGTCCTTAACAGACATCTCATTGAAGAATGTAAACTGATGGCAAATAAGCATATGAAAAGACGCTTCACATCACATGTCATTAGGGAAATGCAAATTAAAACTACAATGAAATAACATTACATACCTATTAGATTTGTCCAAATCCAGAATGCCAAAATGCTAACGAGGATGTGGATCAGTGGAAACTCTTCATACATTGCTGGTGGGAATGCAAATGGTATACCTTCTCTGGAAAACAGTTTGGGAGTTTCTTACCAAGCTAAACATACTCTAAACATATGATGTAGCAATCACATTCCTTGGCATTTACCCAAAGGAATTGAAAGCTTACACCCACACAAAACCTGCATACAGATGTTTATAGCAGCTTTCTTCATGACTGCCCAAACTTGGAAGCCACCAAGATGTCCTTCAGTAGGTGAATGGATAAATAAACTGTGCTATATCCAGATAATCGGTGCTAAAAACAAATGAGCTATTAAATTATGAAAAGACATGGAGAAAGCTTAATAGCACATTTTTAAGTGAAAGAAGGCTGAGAAGTTACCTACTGTAGGATCCCAACTAAATGACATTCTGGAAAAGGTAATAAAACAAGAAGTGGTTGCCAGAGGTCAAGAATGGGTGGGGAGCAGGGGGTGGGGGACAGATGAACAGGGAGAACACAGAAGATGTTTGAAGCAGTGAAAATACTCTGTGTAACATTATAATGATAATGATGGGCATACGTCATTACACATTTGTCCAAACCCATTATATGTACAACACTAAGAATGAACCCTTAGGTAAACTATGGATTCTGGGTGATTATACTGTGTCAATGTTTCTTAGCAAAAAATATACCGTTCTGGTGAGTGATGTTGGTAACGGGGAAGGCTGTGTGTGTGCCAGAGCAGGAGACATGAGAAAACTGTACATTTCTTCCAATTTTGTTGTAAACCTAAAACTGCTTTAAAAAAATAAGGTCTTTAAAAAAGAGTAAACTATGTAAGCTTGCACACTTTTTACATGGATATTGTGGCTTAATTTGTTGGAAAGAATGTAATTTCTAGCATATTGCAAATATTGACATTTTATTTATTTTTTAATTTTTTAAATGTGTATCTTTTATTAAATTTTTTTTAACATTTATTCATTTTTGAGAGACAGAGAGAGACAGAACACAAGCAGGAGAGGGACAGAGAGAGAGGGAAACACAGAATCCAAAACAGGCTCCAGGCTCTGAGCTGTCAGCACAGAGCCAGATGTGGGGCTCAAACTCACAAAACTGTGAGATCATGACCTGAGCCAAAGTTGGTCACTTAACTGACTGAGCCACCCAGGCATCCCTAATGTTAACTTATTTTTGAGAGAGTGAGACAGGGCATGAGCAGGGGAGGAACAGAGAGAGAGGGAGACACAGAATCTGAAGCAGGCTCCAGGCTCTGAGCTGTCAGCACAGAGCCTGATGCGGGACTTGAACCCATGAACCAGGAGATCACGACCTAAGCCAAAGTTGGACACTTTAACCTGAGCCATCTAGGCGCCCCAACATTTTATTTTTAAATGTTTATTTATTTTTGAGAGAGAGAGAGAGAGAGAGAGAGCGCACACATACTCAAATGGAGGAGAAACAGAGAGAAAGAGGGGGACAGCAGATCTGAAGTAGGTTCTTCTCTGACTGCAGAGAGCCCTATGTGGGGCTCGAACTCAGAAACTGTGAGATCACAACCTGAGCCAAAGTCTGTCGATTAGCTGACTGAGCCACCCAGGTGCCCCACAAATATTGACATTTTAAATAAAATTGTTTTATTGCTCTTTTAAATATATTAAGTAGGATAGAAATACCAAAGTGATTTGATATCCATCATCATCAAATTAAGAAATACATGACCAAGCTTTTCTTCAACAGTTATTTTACATATTCTTTTCTCTCATGAAATCATACCCATTTTATTTCTCTCATAGAATTTCATCTGTGTAATACATCCTTAATGCTTACAGCCTTTCATTATCCATCATATGTCTCTGCAATAAAATATTAGTATAAATTGATATTTCTTCATAAAGCTATGACCATAAAGCTCTAAATATTACATTTTCTCCTACATTGAGTTTTTATAAGTCTTGTTATTGTCGCAATTTCTTGTGCATGACTGATCAAATGGCATAAATAAGTTTTATTACTTTGTGAATAAAAAGCATGAAGTTTTATTGAAAACGAGTGTTTTAATAAGCCAGATAGGGGTTTCAGAGTTTATGAAAGGAGGTTTGCAGGCATCAGTTTGAATTGTTTTTTCACTTCACAGGGTGGATATTTAAAAATCTTTTTATTTTATAGAGAGAGAGCATGTGAGCAGGGAGAGGGGCAGAGGGAAAGAGAAAAAGAATCCTAAGCAGTTTCCCCACCCAGAACAGAGCCCAATGAGGGGCTTGATCCATGAGATCATGAGATTATGACCTGATCCCATTGAGAGTCGGATGCTCAACCAACTGAGCCACCCAGGCACCCCTGGATTTCCTTCTTATACTTCAGGGCAATGCACCATATTAAAATATAGGAAGAGTGAAAAGTTTAGTAAAGTGGGAGAAGGGCAATCGTGAGGTGGGAAGTGTTTCCTATTTCCAGTTTGATGCCCCAGTGCAGGTACTTCCTCAGGTCAATGTTCTAGAAGGGTGCAATTGGAGGTGCAAAGTCCTCATCTATGCCGGGAAGTTTGCATGTCCCAATTGGAAGATCGCTGGCCCATGTGAAGTTAGGTGAGATTCTTCATCCATAAAATGGAGAGTAACAAAGCCTACCTGTGGAGGCGTGAGGATGAAACAGGGTAGCGCATGTGAACCGCTCACACAGATCATGCTATGTGAGCACACAGAAGCAGACATTGCCTTCCGAGTTGGCATTAATTCTTGTGCTACTGTTATTGGTGGTAAACTTATCACTGGTCATTAAAATAAGGGATAAAGGTGCTCCCCCGAGCAGACTTTGGACTTTTAAATCTGTGTAATTAGGCAAGAAATCATCTGGGTTTGTCAACCACAGACACTCAGGAGCCCTGTGCACCTCAAGTTATCTGCAGATCATCACCTTTCCCGTCTGTGGAACAAATTCATTGGAAAACTATTGGATTCTGACCTTGCTATTGGGAAAATTTGTGTGGGACCCTGATGGGTGGGGCTTTTAGGAGAAAGAGTCATGAAAATAATTACCCAGGTAAGTTAGCACAGGAGCTGGAATTTGAGACCACCAGTTCACCTTATTCTTCCTTACCTCTCATTTAATAACCAACCAACATTATTTTTAATGTTTTTTTGTTTGTTTGTTTTCTGAGAGAGAGAGACAGCGTGAGCAGGGAAGGATCAGAGAGAGAGGGAGACACTGAATCTGAAACAGGCTCCAGGCTATGAACTAGCTGTCAGCACAGAGCCTGATGCGGGGCTCAAACCCACGAACAGTGAGATCATGACCTGAGCCGAAGTCGGACGCTCAACCGACTGAGCCACCCAGGCACCCCCCCACAACCAACATTATTAGCACACTGTATAGGCACTGGGGACAGAGATCTATACTAAGAGCTATAGTCATTACTCAGAATCAGAGCCATTCAAAGTGTGAGTACTGTCAAAATCCAGTGTGCCATGGGGTTTGGTCCTGAGAGCTGCACCTCAAGGCACAGAGACCAGACCTAACATAGCACCTTCAAGGAGAAGAGGCCATAGGTGATCGAGAAGCTGGCCTGTTTCCAGGAACAGAGCCATCTGCTTGTATAGGATCTTGGGTCAAATTACAAGGACAATGTGACCTTTAGCACTTCAGGTGGTGAGTGTGTTTGTTAAACTGTAGCAGTTGCTCTTAATGGTCAGATCATTCTAGAATATGTACATGAAAGAGCACCCCTTAAGAGAGCCAGCCCAATACCCTTGAGAGTTTTTCAAGAAAGAGCCATTAAGATTTGGGAAGCAGAACTGGACATGACCACTAGTTCAGGCCTTTAATGCTAGATTTATTTAGAAACTAATTATTTTCAAAGGGGTGAACAATCTAATTACAAATCTAATACAATCCCAAATGCTCAGACGCTTTCTTTCTATTAACTTTCCCCATCCCTTAGTGACAAGCTTTAGGAAGGAAGGAAAAAAGAGTGATTTTTATCACAAAAGTGATGGCGGGATGGACTGCTGGCCAGGATGGACTCCTGCCAGCAGGAGGAAGGGGCACAGTGGAGTTAAGAGACTGACTGGCGCATTTAAAAAAATTTTTAAGTCTATTTATTTTGAGAGACAGAAAGAGCAGAGGAGGGGCAAAGAGAGAGAGTGAGAGTCCCAGGCAGTTTCCACACTGTCAACGTGGAACCCGATGCGGGACTCAAACTCATGAACTGTGAGGTCATGACCTGAGCCGAAACCAAGAGTCAGTTTTGGCTCAGGTGTTAACAGACTGAGCCACCCAGGTGCCCCCTGACTGGCACATTTAAAGAAAGCACTGAACCAGCTCTCAGTGCTTGGGATCAGGCAGCCCTGTCCTCTGTGTTGTTTTAGTGCACTGAGTGCTGGATTTAACGGTTTGGGAGTTTTCCTCTGTTAACTGCCTGTTGTGAGAAATGAGCCCATGGACCCAATTAAAGGAGGAACATGGAGACTCGGAGCACAGTGAAGCAAGCCTTTAATCAATGGTCTTGCAAGAGCGGGTGTCTGATGGACAGGCACACTGGGGCAGTGACAGCAGACAATTTATCTCCTAGCACAAAAGCCCTTCCCCTTATTCCCCATTGGCTGAGCACTACAGATGTTACAGCCTTCCCCGGAAGTCGCCTATGTCCATATAAGGCAAAAAGTAGCCTGACTGGAAACACTGTACATTCCCTGAGGTGACGCAGAGACTTCAGTTCTTTGGTGCATGCTCATTGCAAAGCCTTGAAAATAAGCCCCCAAAATGGAAGTGGTGGGCGGGGGGAGGTGGTTAGAAGAACCAGGAAGTGAAGTGTCCAAGGGTTTGGGACCCCATTATGGGGGGAGAGGGTGTTCATACATATTTCCAATAGATTGTAAACCTACTGTTAACTAGACAGCACAGCTTTTATTTGTTTTGGAAAATGAATCATCTCCCTTACTTCTCACACTATGCACCACAGAGATTAACAGAATCCCAACTTCCCAGCCGCCTCCCCAGGCTTCCTTCTAGAATGCCATTCTGCAGTGAAGTAGTGTGTTGCTTTAAGAGACAGAAGATTAAACCCAGCTGACACTTCAGATCAATGTGCCACCTCAACTTCCTCTGCGGATGTGTGTCTTTAAAGTCAAGACATGTCTGTATGGGATCTTAGCTTTTTGGAAATCTTGGGTACGTTTCTTATTTGGAGACGATTAGGTGAAAATTGTAATTTTGGATTTTTTAGGATTCTTAATTGGCCATCTCTGCTCGAATTACAAAGGTGCACAGCTCAAAAAATTCATCAGGGAAGTCTTTCTCTGTAGGTAAACTAGTTTTTTCCCCCAAGATAATGCAGTAACTTATATACACATACTTATCACTTCTTTTTTGTCTATCTAAACACACTGGCAAGATTACACAATGATTGTGTGTGCATAGGAAAATAATTATTTACCCAGTCCTAACATACAGGTTTATGGCAAGGAGGCCTTAACAACCAGGGAGGTGTTTATTTAATTCTCTATCACGGCAGACACAGTCACACTGATCTAGTAGGGGCATATCATGTCCAAATATTGAAGATAAATCCCGGCTGTTTGGTTTAGAAGTCTGGGCTTTGCCAGAGGAACACCCTGCCAAGAAATGCATCAAGCCTAGCAAAACAGCCAGGTCCATCCTACACGCTAGCGCACGTAAGACTCCGTGGCATCTTCTCCTGCTTTCGTTCACGATCATGCCAACCTCAAAATGTAACATTGTAGTTCATCAAAGGAAAATACAGGGCCTGACCTGAGGATCTTGATTTTTCACATCAATTTGTATCTTGAGTTTTGTGTGGCTCCTGCCTGCTCCCACCTTCCATTGAGCATGGTTAGCCTGAGGCCTCTCTGCTCCTGAAGGCACATCCTTCTTAGAGAATTTGGTCGGGGCCCACTGATGCAAAGACATTTAACCACAGTTGTATATTTATTTATTTATTATTTTTTTAATTTTTATTTTTTTACAAATAGTTTATTGTCAAATTAGTTTCCACATAACACCCAGTGCTCATCCCCACAAGTGCCCTCCTCCATGCCCATCCCTCCTCCCCCCAACATCCATCAGTCCTCAGTTTTTGTCAGCATTCAAGAGTCTCTCATGGTTTGCCTCTCTCCCTTTCCCCCACCATTTCCCCCCTTCTTCTCCCGGTTGGTCCTCTGTTAAGTTCCTCCTAATCTTCCTATACGTGCACACATATGATATTTGTCCTTCTCTGCCTGACTTATTTCGCTCAGCATAACACCCTCAAGGTCCATCCATGTTGCTACACATGGCCAGATTTCATTCTTTCTCATTGCCATGTAGTATTCCATTGTATAGATAAACCACATCTTCTTGATCCATTCATCTGTTGATGGACACTTAGGCTCTTTCCATGTTTTAGCTATTGTGGAGAGTGCTGCTATGAACATTGGGGTACATGTGCTCCTATGCCTCAGCATTTCTGTATCCCTTGGGTAAATTCCTAGCAGTGCTATTGCTGGGTCATAGAGGAGTTCTATTGTTAGTTTCCTTAGGAACCTCCACACTGTTTTCCAGAGGGGCTGTACCAGTTTACATTCCCACCAACAGTGGAGGAGGGTGCCCGTTTCTCCACATCCTCGCCAGCATCTAGAGTTCTCTGAGTTGCTCATTTTAGCCACTCTGACTGGCGTGAGGTGGTATCTCAGTGTGGTTTTGATTTGTATTTCCCTGATGAGGAGCGATGCTGAGCATCGTTTCATGTGTCTGTTGGCCATCTGGATGTCCTCTTTGGAGAAGTGTCTGTTCATATCTTCTGCCCATTTCATCACTGGGTTGTTTGTTTTTCGGGCGTGAAGTTTGGTGAGTTCCTTATAGATTCTTGATATTAACCCTTTATCTGATATGTCATTTGCAACTATCTTTTCCCATTCCGTTGGTTGCCTATTAATTTTCTGGGTTGTTTCCTTGGCTGTGCAGAAGCTTTTAATCTTGATGAGGTCCCAATCGTTTATTTTTGCTCTTGATTCCCTTGCTTTTGGGGATGTGTCAAGTAAGAAGTTGCTGCGGTGGAGGTCAAGGAGGTTGTTTCCTGCTTTCTCCTCTAGGGTGTTGATAGTTTCCTGTCTCACGTTCAGGTCCTTTATCCATTTTGAGTTTATTTTTGTGCATGGTGTGAGAAAATGATCTAGTTTCATTCTTCTGCATGTTGCTGTCCAGTTCTCCCAACACCATCTGTTAAAAAGGCTGTCTTTTTTCCATTGGATATTCTTTCCTGCTTTGTCAAAGATCAGTTGGCTGTATACTTTTGGGTCCACTTCTGAGTTCTCAATTCTATTCCATTGGTCTGTGTGTCTGTTTTTGTGCCAATACCATACTGTCTTGATGATGACAGCTTTGTAGTAGAGGCTAAAGTCTGGGATGGTGATACCTCCCGTTTTGGTTTTCTTTTTCAGTATTACTTTGGCTATTCGGGGTCTTTTGTGGTTCCATACAAATTTTTGGATAGTTTGTTCTAGTTTTGAGAAGTATGCTGGTGCAATTTTGATTGGAATTGCATTGAATGTGTAGAGTGCTTTGGGTAGTAATGACATCTTAACTATATTTATTCTTCCTATCCATGAGCATGGAATGTTTTTCCATTTCTTTGTGTCTTCTTCAATTTCCTTCATAAGTTTTCTATAGTTTTCATCATACAGATCTCTTGTATCCTTGGTTAGGTTTATTCCGAGGTATTTTATGGATTTTTGTGCAATTGTGAATGGGATCAGTTTCTTGATTTCTCTTTCTGTTGCTTCATTGTTGGTGTATAAAAATGCAACCGATTTCTGTACGTTGATTTTCTACCCTGCAACTTGGCTGAATTCTTGGATCAGTTCTAGTAGGCTTCTGGTGGAGTCTGTCGGGTTTTTGATGTAGAGTATCATGTCATCTGCGAAGAGTGAAAGTTTGACTTCCTCTTTGCCAATTCTGATGCCTTTGATTTCCTTTTGGTGTCTGATGGCTGATGCTAGGACTTCCAGCACTATGTTAAACAACAGTAACCACAGTTGTATATTTAATTGGATGTACAGTTCTGGTTCTGACCATGAGGCCTAATTGAGCCTTTAGACTTTTAAAAAAAATTATTTATTTATTTTTAAAAACCCTTATTTTGAGAGAGTGAGAGTGCGTGAGCAGGGGAGGGGCAGATAGAGAGGGAGAGTGAGAGAATCCCAAGTAGGCTTCAGGCTCAGTGCAGAGCCCGAGGCGGGGCTTGATCTTACAACCTGAGCTGAAATCAAGAGTCAGATGCTTTACCAACTGAGCCACCCAGGGGCTCCTAGACATTATTAATCTTGGGTGAGTTTCTTTTTTTTTTTTAATTTTTTAATGTTTTATTTATTTCTAGGAGAGAGAGAGACAGCGTGAGCAGGGGAGGGTCAGAGAGAGAGGGAGTCACAAGACTGAAACAGGCTCTAGGCTCTGAGCTGGCAGTCAGCACAGAGCCCGATGCGGGGCTGAACCCACAAACCGCGAGATCATGACCTAAGTGAAAGTCTGACGCTTAACCGACTAAGCCACCCAGGCGCCCCAATCTTGGGTAAGTTTCTTATTTCATTCAAGCAGAAAGTCCAAGGGGTATTTTCTCTTATAAGGAGGTTTTTGTAGTCATTTTTTTTTGTTTTCAATTAATGACCTTTACTGTGTTTTTTTTTAGCACTACAGACCTGTAGTCCCACGTACCCAGGGCAACTACAAAGAATGAATATCTTCATATGCCAACAAAGATGTTTTTTCTGCAATGTCATCTTTTACGTGTAAAACTCCACAAATTAATCCAGTTTACATAGTTGTGTTTTTTTTTTTTTTTAATTTGTTGTTTAAAATAATCTAGTTCATGGGGTGCCTGAGTGGCTCAGTCAGTTAAATGTCTGACTTCAGCTCAGGTCATGAACTCGCATTTCATTAGTTCAAGCCCCACATTGGGCTCTGTGCTGACTGGAGCCTTTTTCAGATTCTATGTCTTCCTCTCTCTCTGTCTCCCTCTCTCTCTGTTTATCCCCTGCTTGCACTCTGTCTCTCTCTCTCTCTTTCTCTCTCTCTCTCAAAAATAAAGATTAAAATTTTAAAAAATAATCAAGGTCTTGTAAATATTTAATCAAATTTTTCATCTCTGTAGGGTAGGACTAATGTGGTTTGAGAAAAATCAGGTTATCATGGAAGTACTTGAGGGTCCCTAAAAACAATTCCTGATGTCCTCCGCAGAAGTCCTACACCCCTACTTACTAGAGGTGTGTGTGAAAAACAAGAGAATTGAAATCATAGACATTCCAGGAATCTTACGACTTCCTGGTGGTGGTCATTTCTGAATGTGTGTTTCTTCACTTCCTCTCCTGAGGTTGTTCTGAAAGCATAGCCGACGGGTGCAGCGCAGAGCCTCTGGGACCAGACTCCCAGGGAATCCGGGAGGTCCGTGGGAATCCGGATTCTACCACCTACTAGTACCATGACCTGAAGCAAGTGACTTAGCCATTCTGTGTCCCAGGCTTCTCATCCATAAAACAGAGATAAGATGAGCCCTTACATCCTAGGGCTGTGAGGACTGAATGAGTTAATATATGTAACATATGTGAGCAGGTGGTAAATGCCATGTGAGTACATTCGCTGTTTTTCCTTTGCAAAAATCTAGAAATCCCACATGTCTTTTGGTTAGGATATGACTTTTGTCATATTTAGGTGCCACACGTTTCTCTCACAGTAACAGAAAATCAGCATACGTTATACCTTTATTCAACATTTATCATATTTTAACTAGGTCTTTCCTTGCAAAGGAAGATAGTGTAAGAGAGCAACACTGATGGAGGAGGTAGGGAGTGGGAATGTTTTCTGATTTGAATCCTAAAACAGCAGCTGCTGTCCCCTCCAGGTCTGGGGATTTAGAAGGAGTGTCCAGATTCTCCAAAGTAAGGGAGGGTCTTAGACTCTATCAATACTCTTGGCATTTAACCTTTCTTGATGTTCTGCATAAGTATTTCTTCATCCTTGTGCTGGTCGTTCTGTTCTGTGATATGGAGAATGAAAGAAATACAACTTCAAATAAGTGGGTCTTAGAATTAGTTGATCATCGAACAATGTGATCAAGAATGTCCTCTCAAAAGCTTAACTAAAACACAGCGATGTCGAGCTGCCATTCGGGTTTCCTGACTTGGTCGGAGCTGAGAGTGTTTCCGCTTACATTCAAACTTCTAAAATCCTCCTTTTCCAACTAAAGTGTTTTTATTGTACCTAGTTGGAGGTGAAGCTTTTTTAAAACTAAGTAAATCAAGCTGTTGTAAACATGTATGTTCAGGCTTCTGTGTGGACAACGCTTTTGGGTAAGTACCTAGGAGTGTGATTGCTGGATCACATGGTAAAAGTATGTATGGTTTTGTAAAGAAGCTTCCTTACCGTCTTCCAAAGTGTTTGAACGGGTTTGTATTCCCTCCGAGCAAGGAAGGAGAGTTCCTGTGGCTCCACACCCTCACCAGCATTTGATGTCGTCAGTGTTCTGGATTTCGGCCATTCTAACAGGTGTGTAGTGGTTTCTTGTTTTAATCTGCAATACCCTGATGACATATGATGGGGAGCATCTTTTTTTTTTTTTAAGTTTATTTATTGGTTTCTGAGAAAGTGTGAGTCGGGGAGGGGCAGTGAGAGTTGAAAGAGAATTTCATTGTCGGTGTGGAGCCTGGTGTGGGCGAACCCACCAACTATGAGATTATGACCTGAGCCGAAGTCGACACTTACCCAACTGAGCCACCCAGGTGCCCCACGGAGGATCTTTTGATGTGGTTATTTGCTTCTTTTCTTTTTATTGAGGTATAATTGACATATGACATTATTTTTTTTTAATGTTTTTTATTTATTTCTAGGAGAGAGAGAGAGAGAGAGACAGCGTGAGCAGGGGAGGGTCAGAGAGAGAGTGAGTCACAGACTCTGAAACAGGCTCCAGGCTCTGGGCTGGCAGTCAGCACAGAGCCTGACGCGGGGCTCGAACCCACGAACCACGAGATCATGACCTAAGCGAAAGTCGGACGCTTAACCGACTAAGCCACCCAGGCGCCCCTGACATATAACATTATATCAGTTTCCAGCATACAACATAATGATTCAACGGGGTATATATTGTGAAATGATCACCACGGTAAGTCTGTTGGCATTCACCACCACACATGGATACAAAAATTTTGGGTGTGTGATGAGAACTTTTAAGATCACCTTTCTTAGCAACTTTCACATAAGCAGTATTGTTAGCGACAGTCACCGTTTTGTACATTATATCCCCGTGACTTTTGACCTCCTTCACCCATTTTCTTCCCTCCCCCACCTCCTGCCTCTGGCAACCACATACCTGTTTCTCCGTATCTATGAGCTTGTTTTATGTTTGTTTTGTTTTCAGACTCCGCACATAAGTGATATCATACGGTATTTATCTCACCCTGTCTGACTTATTTCACTTAGCACAGTGTCCTCAAGGCCCATCCATATAGATCTAGCTTTGATGATCTCCCAGGTGACTCTTTTCTTCCAAACCCTCAATCATTTTTTAAAAATGTATGAAAATAATTTCTAAACATTTATAGACACTTGATACTTCCTAAAAGTATTCCTGCTCCAGTCAAACATATTGACATGCTCTGATGGCTAATTTTTTTGTGTCAATTTGACTGGGCCCTGGGGTGCTCATTTGTCAGACACTATCTTAAGTGTGTCTGTAATTGTGTTGTTGGATGAGATTAACATTTGAATTGGTAAACTGAGCAAGCAAATTGCCCTCCCCAATGTGGGTGGGCCTCACCCAGTCAGTTGAAGGCCTGAAAAGGACAGAGTCTGAGCCACTCCAGGGACTCCCAGTGACTGATGGCCTCGGACAGGGGCTCATCTTCCCCTGGATTTACATTTAAACTGAAATTCCACTCTTCTTGGGTCTTGAGCCCGCCAGCTCTCAGACTGGAACGTAAGATGATCAGCTTTCCGGGGTCTCTTGCTTGTCAGCTCACATCGTGGATCTTAGGATGTGTCAGCCTCCAGCACCACATGAGCCAATTCCTTAGAATAAATCTTTTCATGGATGTATAGACACAGCCTATGGGGTCTGTTTTTCTTAAGATCCCTAATACACATGTGTTTTCAAAACTGCCTCTTTGTTAGCTATGATGAGGGAAAATCTGGCCAGGTGGTCCAGAAGCTGCTAGATCTAGCACTTGGTGGGGAGGGAGGGCCTGAGAGAGCAGCAATGCTGGGGTGGGCCGCCCTGTCCCTGGGCACGTGGTCAGAAGGGCAGGGCCATGTCTACCTGGATCCTGGGGTATGGCCAGTTGTTTGCACAATAGTATGATTTACCAAATGAATGAAGCTTTCAGAAACTTTCCAGTGAATGCCTGCCTCCATTTGAAAGCTTTCTAATTAAATATTCAAATGTTAACTTGGAGCAAAAATAACATCTTCGTAGTTTCCTTGCTTGTTAAGAGCTAAGTTGTCTTTGCCATGAAGAGATAAAACAATGTCCATTGTATTTTTTTTCCTGAGTGGTGTGTAAAATGGCTTTTTGTTTTCATGAAAAGTAAAAATAGATCCATTGAGGAACTGAACAGAATATTACTTCTGAGCCTCCATATTGCTTCAAGACAAACATACATCATGTCCCTGGACAGAATGGAAATAGTTTCATTAGTGTACAGGGGCAGGGATTTGATCTGGCTGGGGTGGGAGGGTAGGGGAGCGAGGGGAAGGAAATAAAGAAATTTAAGCAGGGTAGCAATCTGACTCGGGGTGGTGAGGCATAAAGGGAAACTTTACTAGACAGTTGGTATTTCCTAAGAGTATTCCAGATTCAGTCAAATATATTGACATGCTCTGATGGCTAATTTTTTTGTGTCAACTTGACTGGGCCATGGGGTGCTCAGACATTTGTCAGACACTATCCTGAGTGTGTCTGTAATCGTGCAGGGGGGTGGTGGGAGTCAAGTTATGATGACAGCGATAAGCTAGACAACAGTAGATGAGGCCATGGGCTGGTCCAAGTGGTAGGGACTAAGGCAAGACTGGCAATCACCAGGATGTGGTTGTGAAGGAGGGTAATGCCAAGCTTGACTTCCCAGTTTCTAACTGGAGTAAATGGCACTCTTCTCTGAGATAGGTCATGTAGGGGGAAGAACAGATATTGGGCAGGAAATGATGTTTGCCATTTTTGATGTATTATATTTGAGGCCCCTGGGACTTGTTCAACAGACAGTTGCATATATGTATAGGAGGCAAAGGGAGTGGTTAGGGCTTGGAAATTGGATCGTGGCGTCACCAGCACACAGGTTCTCATCAAAGCCAGAGAGACTGAGTATGACATGAGAAGGGCAGGGAAGGAAAATTACAACACCGAGGACCACCAACATTTAAGGGGACAGGTGAGGAAGAGGAGGCTACAAAGGAGATGAGAAGGAAAAAATCAGAGAAGTAGAAAAGAATCAGGAGAGAATGGGGTCTCAGAAGCCAAGGGAGGGAGGAAAGAAAGAAAACTTTCTCCGGCTTCTCACTTCCACCTGCAGACATGAGGCCTCAGCACCCTCTGAGTTCTCTCCAACCAGAAATGGTTCCCTGGGAGGCCGTGGGAGCATTACATCTGTGTTTGTCTCCCATGGGATTCTCAGGCATTTCTCCCTCGGGAATGGTGGACCCTTCTCCATCCACATGGCGCTGGCTTCACAGTGGCTGGGGGTCTAAGGCACTGTTACTCCCCACTCTGCTATTCATGGTCCTGTTCTGTCATGGTCACCCTGAGTTGTCAGGGTGCTAAAGCTTCAGGGAAATCTGTGACAGAGTGACGAGGCATGGGTCCCTCCCCTTTGAGCCACAGTTGGTCAGGGCATGCTATTTGTTGGAGGGATCTCAAAATTTCGGGTATCCACTGGGAGAAGAGTCAAGAAACACCCACTATAGGGGCACCTGGGTGGCTTAGTCGGTTAAGCGTCCGACTTTCGCTTAGGTCATGATCTCATGGTTCGTGGGTTCTGTGCTGATAGCCAGCTCAGAGCCTGGAACCTGTTTCAGTCTGTGACTCCCTCTCTCTCTGACCCTCCCCTGCTCACGCTGTCTCTCTCTGTCTCCTAAAAATAAATAAAACATTTAAAAAAAAGAAACACCCACTATAGTGTGCCGAAAACCCCTGCTTCCTTCTGATGGTATGTGTCCAGTGCCTTAGGAGTGTTTTGTTTTTAAATGTTTATTTATTTTGAGACAGAGAGAGAGCAACTGGGGGAGGCATGGGGTGGGGAGTAAGAGAGAGAGAGAGAGAGAGAGAGAGAGAGAGAGGGAATCCCAAGCAGGCTCTGTGCTGTCAGTGCAGAGCCCAATGTGGGGCTCGAGCTCATGGACTGTGAGATCATGACCTGAGCTGAAATCAAGAGTCAGATGCTTAACCAACTGAGCCACCCAGCCGTCTCATACTTGGTTCCTATTGTCAGAATGTGCTTTCTCCTGAGAGGCCCCTGCAAATATGACTTTGGGGAGAAGACCTGGTCAATTCCCCCAACATATCCAGATCCGCCTAGCAGTAGCCATGGGTGGAATTCTTCCCCAGCCTCTCCTTGGATCCCATGCATTATTCTCTGTTGGGTCTGTGATGTCACTTTGCAAACAGATTTGAGCCTCACCAGTGGACACAAGAGGCCATGCATGAGCAAAGTGAGCTCTTTTCTACATAAGGATATGGATTGTTATGGATAAACAGATGCTGCAGTAGTTAGAAGGTTGTTCTTCACCTCTGCTAGACACTTAAAAGAGTCAGCCCCCAGCAAGTCACAGAACCCCATGGGAAATGAAGAGTTCAAGACCAAGAGGTGCTGGGGTAGCTCAGACGGTCAGGCGTCTGACTGTTGATTTTGGCTCAGGTCATGATCTCTTGGTTTGTGAGATCGAGTCCCGTGCTGAGCTCTGAGCTGACGGCATGGGCCTGCTTGAGATTCTCTCTCTCGTCTCTCTCTGCCCCTGCCCCCCCCCCCGCCCCGCAAAATAAATCAACATTAAAAGAAGAAGAAGAGTTCTAGACCAAAAGAGCAGACAACTCTTTCATGAGGCTAGGCTGTGAAGGATAGGAGAAAGAGGGGATGGGCGGTAGCTATACACAACCATAAAGTTGAGCTTCAAGGCCTTTTTCTAAGGTGGGAGAAATCTGAATGGAAGACAAATATCATAATTTATTGTTGTCTTTAACTTACAGTCCCTTCTGTTTTGGAGGTCCCTTTGGTCCTCCTCTATTTACTGAGTCTACGCCAAACATACGATGATTTTCTGTAACTTGTACAAATCCAACAGTGACAGCCCTGATCACTGTGGCCTCTTCCGTGTTTTGTTCTCTTCTGTTCTGGGGGACAGAGGGGCCGAGGCACCATCAGGGTAAGGTGGTTGGACGCATGGTGGCATTTGGAGCAGGGCCTCTCGCTACACAGGCCCTCAGAGGAGGAAGATCTTCAGCCCTGAGGCACTCGAGAGGAGAGTGGGGCTCCAGGGTGCTTCTTGTCACTTGCGGTCACTTAAGGGGATGGATGACACTCTGCCTGGTTAGAGGTCACAGAGCATAGTCTTTACTGGCTATCTTGTTTTGCTTGGTTTCTGATTTTACTTTTTTTTTTTTAACTTTATTTTTTTTTTAATGTTTATTCTTGAGAAAGAGAGAAAGAGCATGAGCAGGGGAGGGGCAGAGAGAGAGGGAGACACAGAATCCAAAGCAGGCTCCAGGCTCTGAGCTGTCAGCACAGAGCTCGACGCTGGGTTCACATACCACGTGGCCTGAGCTGAAGTGAGACGCTTAGCAGCTGGGCCACCCAGCCGCCCCATTAACTTTATATTTACTTTGAGAGAAACAGGGAGAGAGAGAGTCCCAAGCAGGCTCTGATCTGTCAGCTTGGAGCCCAATGCGGGACTTGAACTCAGGAAATCATGAGGTAATGACCTGAGCAGAAAGAAACCAAGAGTCGGGAGGTTTAACTGACTGAGCTGCCCAGGCGCATGTTTTTACTTTTATATCTCATTTTATTACTTTAAAAAGAAACTTTTATTTGAGCGTAGTTGACACAGAAGGTTACATTTGTTTCAGGCATGCATCCAGCTCGGTGCTTGCCTTCCCCCCTCCCTCTTCTCCCTGCCCCTTCCTCCCTCCAGCGCCAGAAAGAGCTGGTCTTTCTGCCTCACTTTTTCCTGTGGGGACAGTGTTGATTATTTTTTAAGCTCTTCTTCTCCCCCACATGAAATTCACCATATTAACCATTTTAAAATACCCAATTCAGCGGCTTTTAGTATATTCACAAAGTTGTATGCCTGTCACCACTACTTAAATTCCACATTCTATTTTTTATTATAGCTTATTGTCAACTTGGTTTCCATATAACACCCAGTGCTCATCCCAACAAGTGCCCTCCTCCGTGCCCATCACCCCCCTTCCCCTCCCCCCCCATCAACCCTCAGTTTGTTCTCAGTATTTAAGAGTCTCGTATGGTTTGCCTCCCTCCCTCTCCTTAACTATTTTTCTTCTTCCCCTCCCCCATGGTCCTCAGTTAAGTTCCTTCTAATCCCCCTATACGTGCAAACATACGGTATCTGTCCTTCTCTGCCTGACTTATTTCGCTCAGCATAACACCCTCAAGGTCCATCCACGTTGCTACAAACGGCCAGATTTCATTCTTTCTCATTGCCATGTAGTACTCCATCGTATAGATAAACCACATCTTCTTGATCCATTCATCCGTTGATGGACGTTTAGGCTCTTTCCACCTGTTGGTGGGAATGTAAACTGGTGCAGCCACTCTGGAAAATGGTGTGGAAGTTCTTCAAAAAATTAACAATAGAACTCCCCTATGATCCACAACATTTGTGCTTTGACCTTTTAAGCCCACAAGAGGGACGGGATGGGGTGAACCTCTTTAAAACAAACATGAGTTCCAGTGTCCAGAGGCACTTGTGATTTGGAAGGTGAATCTCCTCATTTTGTATTTTCTATTCATAATACTGTATTTCTATTTACTCCTCACAGGCCACATAATTGTAAAGAAAGGCTTCGCTTTATTTAGTTTCTTTCATTTATTTATTTACTCATTTCCATTTCACTCATTCAGCGTATTTAGAACCTCTTCTAGCCCAGTTAGTACCGACGACCCAGAGGTGAATAAGCAAGCAAGACCCCTGTCCTGGGGGGTCTGCTGCCTAACAGGACGACCCCGCAATCAAGTGGTTATGCCTGTGGTCCGTGCTATGGAGGTAAACGACAGGAAGACAACCAAGTCCAGAATCAGGGGCAGTTTTGCTGAGCTAATAGAATTGAGGGTGAGGCCGGGCTCAGCATAGGGGCAGCGAGGGAAGGACGGTGTGTCCAGGTGTGAGTGCAGCTGCGGGTGGACAGGGCAGAGCAAGCAGCATGCAGTGAAGACTTGAGCACGAAAAGGAGTGACGGCCTTGGGGACCTTAGAATCCAGTGGGGCTGAAGCGTCAGGAGCTAGGGGAGAATGGAGCAAGATGGCACCCAGTCGGGGCAGGGCCAGTCACACAGGACTTCATCTTGCAAATGAGAACCCACTGAAGAGGTGGTTAACATGGTGATGCAACAGGGCGGGTGGTGAGACACGGGAACTCTGGTGAGAAACAAGTTTGGAAGGAAGGGTCACAGGTTCCCTTTAGGACAGGCCGAGCTGAGGTACCTGCGAAGCATCCATGGAGAAATGTCAAGTTGATTAGTTCGTGATGTCTGGCAGCTCAGAGGACAAGTCCCGGCCAGAGACAGAAAGTTAGGGGAGGCAGAGCATAACCATAAAATCATCCTTTTTTGAAGCACTTGGTTAGG
Organism: Hyaena hyaena; assembly: GCF_003009895.1. Classification (NCBI taxonomy): domain Eukaryota; kingdom Metazoa; phylum Chordata; class Mammalia; order Carnivora; family Hyaenidae; genus Hyaena; species Hyaena hyaena. The sequence goes on from NW_024080922.1 coordinate 416,063, forward strand.
TTGTTTACCTTTTTCCTACCTCAGTGATTCTCAGTTTTGTTCTGCCTATTGCTGGACCACCTGTGCCTCACTGTCTCCAGGAATCTCTCTCATCATGTACAGAAATTTCCCCTTGTCTATAGCATTCTCGAAGGTAGGGAGTTGTTGCTTATCTTTGCATCCCAGTTACCAGGATACATTTCATTTCATTTCATTTCATTTCATTTCATTTCATTTCATTTCATTTCATTTCATTTCAGTTTTTCATTTCATTTCTTCTATTTTTAATGTTTATTTTATTTTTGAGAGAGAGAGAGAGACAGCGAGACAGAAGATCTGAAGCAGGCTCTGCTCTCATAGCAGAGTCCAATGCAGGGCTCAAACTCATGAACCTCAAAATCATGACCTGAGCAGAAGTCAGCCTCTTAACCAACAGAGCCACCCAAGGGCCCCTTTATTTTTTTTTTAATGTTTATTTATTTTATTTTTTTGTTTTGTTTTATTTATTTCTAGGAGAGAGAGAGAGACAGCGTGAGCAGGGGAGGGTCAGAGAGAGAGGGAGTCACAGACTTTGAAACAGGCTCCAGGCTCTGAGCTGGCAGTCAGCACAGAGCCCGATGCGGGGCTCAAACCCACGAACCGCGAGATCATGACCTAAGCGAAAGTCGGACGCTTAACCGACTAAGCCACCCAGACGCCCCTGTTTATTTATTTTTGAATGAGAGAAAGTGAGCATGGGAGGGGGAGAAAGAGGGAGACAGAAGTTCCCAGTCAGGCTCCGTATTGTCCGTGCAGAGCCTGACATAGGGCTCCAACTCACAATCCATGAGATCATGACCTGAGCCAAGATCAAGAGTCAGACGCTTGACTGACTGAGCCACCCAGGCACCTCCATGACACATTTTAGAAACTCACTGATTGATGACTGACCAACAGATCACACGAATCACGGATTGTGTTGCAATCTCCATAAAAGCACCGAATAGAGATAGTGGTTGACATCAATCTCTAATTTTGTAGAACCCATAATTGTAGTAAACATAATCTTCAGTTATTTACAAGAAAAGTACAAAATCGTACAGGAAATCAAAATGAGGACAGCTTAAAAAGCACATCATCAAGGTATATAAATAGAGTATCACAAAAATTCAGTAGTTTAAAAGCATTGTCTCTATCAGCTGAAGATGTGTCCTCCAGGAAGCTTCTGAAGGCCTGCCTCAAAGGAAGATGGATCATCGGCTGTCACGGAACACAGAAGAGCATGGCTCAGCTTAGGAAGTCGTGAGAAGCTACCCCTTGTCATATTTCCAAAGGGGTTAATAACTCCATCATTTCATCTTGAGTCACACCGTTGACCCCTTTGATCACTTCAGTTCAAGGGCGGGGCTCATGTCTAGGAGGCATCCTCAGCAGAGAATAGCATCAGGACAGACAACAGGCTGTCCTCTGCTGTGGGCGTCTGGGTGGTGAGTCCCCCAGCTGTGGCCCCCACCCGCGCAAGGCTCCAGCCGGCGCCCATATGGCACAGCACCATGGCCACCGGCTTCTCTATCAATGTTTTTTTTTTTTTTTTTAAGTTTTTATTTACTAATTTTGAGAGAGACAGAGACAGTGTGAGTGGGGAGGGGCACAGAGAGGGAGAGAGGGTCCCAAGCAGGCTCCACCCTGCCAGTGCAGAGACTGACACGGGGCTTGACCCCACGAACTATGAGATCATGATCTGAGCTGAAATCAAGAGTCAGAAGATCAACCAACTGAGCCACCTAAGGGCCCCAAACACAGACTTCTCTAGACACCAGAGAAGCAAGACTTGCTCTGATCCATTTATACCCAAGTAAGTGTACAGGGTTTATAACTGGAGTTTGAATTCCCAAGCAGGAAATCATGCAACAAATTGGGTGAACGTTTCTCCTCACTTCTTGGGGCAAATGTAGTTACACATGTTTTGGTTACAAGGGGAGGAAATAGTTTTAACACTATTAGGCCCAGAGTGTTGTTAAATACGAAAGATGTTTGAACAAATCGCTTCTGCACATGTCAGTAAAGAAAGGAAGCAGATGTTAGCCTGCAGCTGGGAGGGAGAAGGCCGTGGGCACAGCGAGGAAATGTGACTTGAGAAATGAGGGACTAGCTCTAAAATAAGCAACACAGAGAGCAGAAACATGGATCCAAAGGAGAGGAAGATTTTATTGTATTTATTTTTTTTAAATGTATTTTTTAATGTTTGTTTATTTTTGAGGGAGAGAGAGACAGAGTGTGAGCAGGGGAGGGGCAGAGAGAGAGGGAGATACAGAATCGGAAGGAGGCTCCAGGCTCTGAGCTGTCAGGACAAAGCCTGAACGCGGGGCTCAAACTGTGAGATCATGACCTGAGCCAAAGTCAGTTGCTTAACTGACTGAGCCACCCAGGTACCCCAAGAGGAAGCTTTTAGAACACAAAGGGCAGAAATGGAAAATGTTAGAAGGAGGATGATCTTGGGTCAAAACTAAATGAAACGTCTATTGATTTAAGAAAGAAAATCTGCTAGACCTTAGTTATTAACGTTGTATTTAGAAGAATCTATTTTTATACTATAAATTATAAAGGAAGAGGAAAGGCTGGCACTCGTGGTCGATGTCTGCTATAATGAAGGGAAATGGATCCCTTTGCCTTTTTACACAAAAGCCACTGTTTCTCACTGTCACTTCCCTAAACATGAAAGACAGGGTGTCACTAAATCAAAAGGGAGAGACACCAAATACCCCAAATAGCTAACTCTAAATATACCTGGAGGGAAAGTCTGACTGACTTAATTCCCAGACCATGGAACTGTTATTAGAGCAGACGGGTCACACTCGGGACCTGAATGACAGGGCTATGTGACGATGGACACCTTCAGGTCACTGGACCCTCACCTCAATAATGCCGTCTTCATTCTGCTTATGTCAATTTGTAAAATAACTGTGCTCTTCCTATCTTTTATCAGGGCTACGTGTAAGGGTTCTAACATACCACCAATAATGAATACAAGGTTGGTTCTAGGCTGTTCTGACGACAGCAGCCAAACCAGAAAGGATGTGTGTACAGATTCTACGCTCCAGCAGAGGGCAGTCCCACACAAAAAGTACTCTCCAGGAAAAACTGACGTGTGTGTGTGTGTGTGTGTGTGTGTGTGTGTGTGCGCGCGTGTGTGTGTAGCATCTTGTCTGTTATTGCAAATTTCCTATGTTATTGAACAATTGTGATTCAGCGTCACCACAATGGGTGACTTGTCCATATGGGGTATCCTGAAATATTGGTGGGCAACCCTGGCACACAACGGAGCCCTAACCATTTTAAATCTTAAAAATTTTAAGGAAAGCGTGCCTATGTGAGCCTCCTTTTCTGCGAGTCTTCCTCTGGGTCTGTGTGTCTCAGTGTGTGTGGTGTTTATCGTGACTTTGCATCTCTTTCTCTCACGCAGTGATTTTCTACTGCAAGCAAAGAAAATTGGTCCGTAACATAAAGCCTCGTTATGTAACACTATCAGAAGACCATTCCCTGGAACTTATTTCATCTTTCCAGTAGCAAAAGGACCTCATTATAAGCAGTTTCGTTTCTAACACCGTCAACTTAACCTAGATTCCTAGGAAGAGTATAATGAGAAAACCTCGTAGGTGTTAATGAACTTGTGTTTTAACAGGTAGTTGATCAATTAATCAGAAAGTGCTTTCCTTCCCTTCCACTCTCTCTTTTGTGGAGTCTTGGCATATTTATGCTGTTCCACTATTTATTTGCTGAAAATTAACTTGAAAATTATTTTGGGTTATTATGCAATGGAGTTGTGGTTCTATTTCAGTTGAGAATTACTCTTTGATATGTCTGTATGTAACAAAAAGAAAAGCCATCCTACCTTTAATTAAAGTCTAGGGGCTGAATGAACTTGAATTTAAAAAAACTTTTGGTTAAATTCTTCTCTGCTAATATCATACTTCTAATAATTGAATAATTTCTCTCTGCTAATTTCTATACTTCTAATAATTAAAACTTTTCATAAGGTCAAATGCCAACTGATACAGATGTCGAGGATGTGCAAATTATGGTAGTTTCAAATTCAAATGACGCGTTTACATCAACTCCCCTATTTAAAAAAAAAAATCCCATCCACCTTGGCACTTCCCCCATGCAATTATAAATAGGAATTTTAAGCTTTCATAGCCAGTGGTAGAAATTATTAGCAATCAGAACTTTGGGAGTAATGATGCCTAAAGGAGAGATAAGGGGGTGGTACCCTGTGCTTGGACCGTTTTCCTGGAATTCCTGAATTTGACAGGAGCACACTCAGCCTCGCCCATACCTGAATCACCTAAATTCTGTCTTCACGTTTTTTAAATAAATGTTTGTCAAACGAAATGTTTTCCCTTTTTTTGTTTTTAGTGTTTACTTATTCATTTTTGAGACAGTGAAAGAGAGAGAGAGTGAGCACTAGTGGTGAAGGAGTAGCGAGGGAGACAGACTTAGAAGCAGACTCCAGGCTCTGAGCGTCAGCACAGAGCCTTACGTGGGGCTCGAACTCACAAGTAAGATCATAGCCTGAGGCAAAGTTGGATGCTTAACCTACTGAGCCACTCAGGCGCCCCATTAACATTTTTCATCCAACACACAGGTAAATTGAGCTGACAGTTACAAACAATAGCCATGTTCAAGACATGATGAGAAGTTCAGTTGAAAGTCAGTTTTGAGATTGAAATTTTGAGTTGGGAATCGGAATTCATGCCCAGAAGCAGTGCCAACAGGGACCATTCCCAAGCCAGCTTACAAAAAACTTTTAATTCAGAAATGTGTAAAACACAGAACTGACAGTTCTAAAGAACCTAATCACCATGTGTAACAGTGTTTTCACAGGAGAAATTTTCACCATATTCTCCAAATCAACATCTCGGATATTAGGAACTTAAAATTTTTTAAATGTTTATTTTTGAGTGAGTGAGAGAGAGAGAGAGAGAGAGAAAATGAGTGGGGTAGGGATAGAGAGAGAGGGGGCTAGAGGATCCAAAGCAGGCTCTGTGCTGACAGCAGTGAGCCAGACACGGGGCTTGAACTCATGAATCATGAGATCATGACCTTAGCTAATGGATGCTCAACCGACTGAGCCACCCAGGCGCCCCAAACTTAAACTGTTTGTTAAATTTGCAGCTGTGGCCCTACTGAGTGGAAATTTAGAAGCCCACCTCTCCCAGCTACTGCCATGGCACCGAGGGTGGTGTGTGATCTGCCTCAGCTTTCAACAGAGCAGAGTATCCTTTGAGCCGGGAACCTGGGGGAAGACCAGGAAAGATGGCGCAGCAGGGGAGGGGGGCCGGGTGGTGGAGGTGCTGTTATTCTAATCCTCCCTTCCCTAGGTTGCCCTTCCTTCCCGCTGCACCTCTCTCCTGTGTCATTGGGGGCGGGGGAAGTCTCTGGAAATAAGGGGAACCTTCCCATTCTCCCCCCATGGGAATGATGGCTGGGGGTGGGGGCAGAGGTACCACCTGCTTTTTTCTGTCACCATTTGGAGGCAGTGGAGCCCTAAAGAGGGGAGGGGGGAGGGGAGAGGAGGGGAAGGGCTTTTTCCTCCCATCTCTCTGGGAGCAAACCCTTCTATCAACCACACTTTACCTCCCCCTAAAACCATCACATAAGAACATGAGATATTCTTTGGACCCAATTTTTCATTTGGTTTAAAATCCTTTCCAAGTTGGATTTTAATGCCGATCTCCTGCCCCAGCACCAGCATGAAAGATTCCCCGTTCTTGGCTAAACCTCCGTGTAGTGTTGGCTAGTGGCCCTGCTTTCAGCTGGGACAGTAGGTACTACAAGTGCTTACATTCCAACGTTGGGCCTGGTGATAGTTATTTATTTCTTACCCAAGCTTGATCTCAGGGGTGAAAACACTCAGCCTTTCACAAAAGATGGGAAAGTACATATTAAGTTACTTTTTAAAAAGTCCTGGGTAACAAAGGGCACTCTGTGTACTCGCTTTCCCAAGGTTCTTATTCCCCTTCCCTCCCCCAAAATACTAGTTTTGTATTTCCTGCAAAAATACTTGAGCAGGTGACATTTTTGAGAGTGCACGGATTACAAAACCATTTGAATAAGAAAGATGGCACATGTGGTCTGAAGGTACGGCCCCATAATGCCAACGTCCTTCACCTAAGTGCAGGAAAACCTTGGAATGTGAGTAACTTGATCTGCAGTGTCCTGCAAGACGAGCAAACATTTCTCATAGATTTTAACTTGATAAACGAGCGATATCTTGCAATACGAGTAGTACGTGATGCTGAATGTCACATGACCACAACCGAGCCAATGGTTCTTGAAGTTTGCTTTGCTAGACGAGTGCTTTGAATTATAAGCATGTTTCTGGCATGAGTTACACTTGCAAACCAAGGTTTTACTGTACTTTGTTTTCTTCTAGGCTGTGGGCGTCCCGTCCATCATGAAGGATCATACGGATGATGATCGATTGGGGCCACTGGCAATCTTAGTTCTTATTTCAATCATCCACGGTATTCAAGGGAGAGGATAATTTTATTTTCATCATGGCATGAGTCCATTCGGATTGTAGTCTTTGGTCCTGGGCCCTATATGAGTCTACAAAGGATTTTTTTTCCCAATTCCAGATTCAAATGTTAAGTGGAAACAGATGTGCAAAACTAAACAAACAAAAATCCACCACCAAAACATAACCTACCCCTCCAGAGAAAACCACCAGCTTTGGGGAAAACCACTGTCCACTGTTGCGTGTCCTCGTCCTAAACTCTTAAAAAAGGACAGGTCCACACTCCTCCTCCATCCGTGGCTGTTTCAATGTCCAAAGAGGCCAGTGGGAAGGAACAGAGGTCTAGAAGTTCCTGGGGTGGTCTCCACGCCCCCTCTTGGGCCACTCCTCATCCACCCACCTGTGCAGGACTTTCTCCACGTCGGCCCTGTGGTAGAGCCTGCAGAGCTCCATCAGCTGGCCCACCGGCCTCTGACTGTTCCGGAACAAGAACTCCAAGGTGGGACTCTGAGGCCTCTGCTCGAGGAAACACAGTTCGTCATAGGGCATGCCCCATTTGCTTGCAAAATTCCTCCAGTTTTTTACTGTCGGGTGACATGGATCCAGCTTTATCCTGATGACGTCTAGCAAGTCCTGATCATTGAGCAAGTCACTTATGGTGGGGGGCCGGAGCGAGCAGGAGGAGCAAGTGCAATCCTCCTTGCAGGACTCGCCTCGGCTTATATCTGCAGAGACAAAGCAACACAGTCCACAGGTCAGCAGGAGAGTGAGCGGACACGTCCGTCTCCTCCGCCCTTTACTTTCCTGCTTGGGTGCCAACGGCACTGGTGTAGGTAGAACACAGCGTATCTTACAGAGGAGCGTTTCAGCAGACTCATTTTTATATACTCACGCATGTGGTGTTCTCTTTTTAGTTTTGTAATGTTTATTTTCGAGGCAGAGAGAGAGACAGACAGAACTCAAGTGGGGGGAAGGGCAGAGAGAGAGGGAGACACAGAATCTGAAGCAGGCTCCAGGCTCTGAGCTGTCAGCACAGAGCCCCACGCGGGGTTCGAACCCATGAACTCCAAGATCATGACCTGAGCCGCAGTCGGATGCTTAGTCGACTGGGCCACCCAGGCGCCCCAACAAATGTGGTGTTCTTGACAGCCAAGGATGGGTTGCTTTGCTGGACGCAGTGGGAGGATTTTATACAGTCCATTCCCCTTTCTGTCTGAGACTCCCTGTGTCTCACGCTGTGCATTTGTGAGAGTGTGGGCCAGAATCTGGTCTCTGAGGTGCAAGGCTCTCTGTGTGGGCAGGTCACCCGCGGGAGTCAGCCTCTGTCCCATGAGTAAACCAGCCCATACTCGCCTGCACCTCAACCCTTACCCCTTCCAAGTTACAAGTCAGCCTTGACAGTTCTTTAATGCCAAACACAGCACATTAGGGTATAAAGGATTGCACAATTTTTAAAAAGGCCTTTAAACACACACACACACACACTGAAAACTGGAATATCCACTCCATAGGCATATTTGAAACGGAGTGATAACTGATAATGCCAGAAAATGTACTTTTCAGATTTACGGCCACCTTATCATCGCTTCGCCTTTATCTGTGTTTTATTCACCCACAGGGCTGCCTTTGAAGTGGAGCCAACAGCCTGGGGTGTATGCAGGGGGCTGGATGAACAGGAGGTTTCTGAGCTGAGCCTCACCAAGGAGGGCACAGCCCGAGCCCAGAGGAAGGGCAACATTCTTCCATCAGTCATCTTTAGCCTCATTTCAATGCTAGGAAGCACGTTAGGAGGGGGAGGAAGGGGTAGAGAAGTCCCTTACAGTGCAGATGGAAGTGGTGTTCACACAACACGGCAATCTAAGTGACTTATATTCTGCAGCCGCACTGGGTCTCCTGGCCCCTTCTGACTAGGGGTTTTAACTCTTCTCTTTTTTTTAATGTTTATTCATTTTTGAGAGACAGAGAGACACAGATCATGACCTGGGGAAAGGTAGAGAGAGAAAGAGACATAGAAGCTGAAGCAGGCTCCAGGCTCTGAGCTGTCAATGCAGAGCCCGATGTGGGGCTCGAACTCACCAACCGCGAGCTCATGACCTGAGATGAAGTCGGATGCTTAACTGACTGAGCCACCCAGGCGCTCCATGAATTTTAACGGCCTAAGGCTCCAGTAGAGATCTCTAGCTTGGAAACTTCTGGGAGGTTATAATGACCTTTACTACCGTGAGCCCTGGACTTCCTGATTTAGGAAAGTAAAGAACTGGGAAAAAAGGGTTGCACTTTGGTGATTGTTGGTAAGGAGCAGTTTGGTGGCAAATACAAATGATAACAAGAACCATTAAGATTATGCTCATGATCTTTGACCTATTAACATAACTTCTAGGAATCCAGTGGAAGGAGATAATCTAGAACATGTATGAAAAATTTTAATTAGTCTTATTCTTATTATCTGTCTTTTAAACAAATGTCAGAGTGAAAGGACTCGCGAAATAAATCATTGTACAACTGGACGGAACATTATTTAAGTAACTATGAAGGCTGTGTAGCAACCCAGAGAACGTTTGTGCTGTAATGTTCAAAGAATGCAAGACGTAAAATGTGTACATACTCTATATCAGAACTACGTGAAAGCTCTGTGTTACTATTACTACGGAAGGAAACATACAAGAATAGTAATAGCTATTCTCTTAATTCGGTAGGATTATGTTTCTGTTTTCCAAACTTTCTCCAGTGGTGTTTTATTTCTGTGATAACCAACACAACGTATCACATGAACAAGCGGGTCCCCACTTGACTTTGAAGATCACCTGGACCCCTCCTGCTGCTTCTAATGCCCCCCTCACCCAGCTCCCCCTTAGATATGGCTGCCTCTGGAACGAAGCCCAGGGCTCCTTTGCCCCCTTGGATGCTGTATACTGCACAGCAGCCTGCATCCACCCTGAAGGTTTCTTCTGACCACGCGGCCCCAAACTCCCCATGTTCCCTGCATCCTTTCCCCTGTCACCTGACATGCTGAGATCCCTGCCTGTCTCCCTGCGGAGTCCTTGAGAGTCATAGGGAGGTGCTCCTGTACTGTTCTTGGCCCTAAGCTCTCCCCTTCCACACTCCCTCCCTTTGGTCCTCTCCTCCACTCCCAACACTCCCCCCATGGGTGCTCCCCCAGGAATGGAAGCCCCCTTCTTTTTGCATCTGGTGGCCCAGCACAGCCCTTAGCATACAGCAAATGCTTAATTAAGCAGTATTTATCGAATGAGTAAATGCATTAATAAATAACTGAAAGGGTAGCCTTGTCTGCTCCTTTGCACCCCAGGAATGACCACTGGAAAGCCCCTCTTGATGACTAGATGACATCTCCAACTCAGGGCACCCAAGACAGTACTTAAATCCCCCCCAACCCCATGCACCAGAAGGACTCTGCCTCCCCTGTTTATATTTGCAGCTTCCTGGTGTCCTTGCAGACTTTTTCACTGAGTCCAACCAGTGACCATGCCCCAGCCTCCACTGGAAACTCTCCATGCTACAATTCCTGTCTTATTTCCTTTTTAAAAAATTCTGTTTAATGTTTATTTATTTTTGAGAGAGAGAGAGAAGCACCAGCAGGGGAGGGGAGCAGAGAGAGAGGGAGACAGAATCTGAAGCAGGCTCTAGGCTCTGAGCTGTCAGCACAGAGCCCTACACGGGGCTCGAACTCGCAAACTATGATGAGATCATGACCTGAGCCGAAGTGGGACACTTAACCAACTGAGCCACCCAGGTGCCCCTTATTTCCCATGACTTCCTGAAATATAACCTGTGCTTCAGACAAGCTGGACTGCTCCGTTTCCCAAACTTCATCCATCCTATAAAACTGACCTCAGATTAAATGAAAAGAAAGACTAGTATCAGTTCAGTGTACAAAATTTGGAACTTGTATACCATTATAGATTTTTTATAAACTGTTGACCATTTAGGGTTTTCCCAAATTCTCTTGATACAGACCCTTTGCATATATATGTTTGGCTACATCTTTACTCATGTCTCCAGTAATGAGATTATTAGGCCCAAAAGTATGAGCATCCTAAGGCTATCAATGCATGCACCCAAAACTGCTTTCCAGAAATAAAACTCATACCCGATTTACACTCCAATCAGGGAATAGTGATGGGGTTCATCTCACTTGATGAACAGCACCAAGTAAAAAAATGTTTGTCAATTCCTTTTATTTATTAATGTTTATTTATTTTTCAGAGAGAGAGAGAGAGAGAGAGACAGAATTTAAGCGGGGGAGGGGACAAGAGAGAGGGAGACACAGAATCTGAAGCAGAATCCAGTCTCCGAGCTGTCAGCACAGAGCCCGATGTAGGGGCTCAACCTCATGGACTGGAAGATTATGACCTGAGCTGAAGTCGGATGCGTAACTGTGTCAATTTCATAGGTGGAAAAATTATAGCTCGTATTCTTCTACCTTCATGCCTTTTCCAGTGTTTTCTCTCTGATCAGTTTTCTGTCTTCTCTCCCTCTCCCTCTCCCTTGAACTTCCCTTTCTCTGCTCAACTTGAGCCACCCTACAAACCCCACCTGATTCAGCCCTTGCAGGAAATCTCCCCAGCCCTTGCCCAGAATGCTGCCTCACTCAGAATCTCAGTGCTTTGTCTCCTGACTCTGCCTTGCAGTGAGATGTTCTGTATGGTTTTCTTGCTCCTCATTACACCTTAAAGGCCCCAAAACAGATCCAGATCTTTCTGCAACATGTTCCACATCATAGAGTTTAAAAATGTTGCATTCCATTTCCATGTAATACAGGGAGAGCTATTCTTCAGCCACATTAATAATGATGTATTAAGAAATAAAGCTTTAGCATGATGGAACAGAAGCTTATTTATTTAAAAAACAAACTTGGTAATGGTAAAGGTGGTTTCTCACTAAAAGAGGTAGAAGGGAAATTCTGCAATTTTCTTTGTTCTTATTTAAAAGTAGGGTCATGGGGTACCTGGGTGGCTCAGTGAGTTGAGTGTCTGACTTCAGCTCAGGTCATGATCTCAAGGCTCTTGAGTTCAATCGGGTCTGTGCTGACAGCTCGGAGCCTGGAGCCTGCTTTGGATTCTGTGTCTTCGTCTCTCTCTGCCCCTCCCTGACTCACGCTCTGTTTCTTTCCCTCTCTCAAAATAAATACCCATTAAAAAAAAAAAATAAAACTTAAAAAAAACTAAAGATATGGTCAAATGAAGAATATTCTGTCAAATGGCAAGGAAAGCTGGTTACCAAACAGTATGCATAATTCTATTTTTGTAAAAAACAAATGGTACAGTGATTCATATCCATGTAAAACATATACTATATACATATTTACAGGCACAGAAAAAGTCTGGATGTATAACAAACATGTTAACAATTGGTATCTCCTAATTTTTAATATAATGATTGTGTTTCTTTGGATACTTTAAAATATATAGCTTTTAAATATTTATTTTGAGAGACAGAGAGAGAGCAAGCAGGGGAGGGGCAGAGAGAGAGAGAGGGAGGGAGGGAGAGGGAGAGAGAGGGAGGNAACAGGAGATACATATATAAACATATATATGAGAGGGAGAGGGAGGAAGGGAGAGGGAGAGGGAGGAAGGGAGAGGGAGAGGGAGGGAGGGAGAGGGAGAGGGGGAGAGGGAGAGGGAGAGAGAGAGGGAGAGAATCCCAAGCAGGCTCCACGCTCAGCATGGAGCCTGATGTGGGGCTCAACTTCATAAAACTCAAGATCATAACCTGAGCTGAAATGAAGCATCGGATGCTCAATGACAGAGTCACCCAGGTGCCCAAACTTTAAAAATGTGTTTAAATGTCACAGAAAAATAAAGGAGGATTTATATCTCTAAACTGATGTCCAAAGGTCCTCCCCAGGATCACCTGTGTAAGATTCAGTGTTGGCAAGTTTTCTCCTTAGTATCTAGAAGAAATCAAGGAGAATAATAATCACTTCTTGGTCTTTTGGCTAAGGTCAAGTGAAGAGGAAGAATAAAAATAATAATAATAATAATATAAAAAAGAAGACATCACGTGAAGCTCCTTTAAGCCTTCTAGTATAAGAGAAGCTTTTATTCTTTGAATAATTACGCTGACCATTTATCGGTTTGTTTTAAAAATAAATGATGTGCCAAAAACCTATCGATGCTTTTCTGTTTGTATCTCCCATGATACAAATCACAAACCGTTTGCTGAACTGATATCTACACCGACTGGCAACACTAGCGAATCTGAAGCTGCCTTTTAGAATCATAAACTATAATTAGCTCTCTGGCAGACTGAAGTGGAGAAACATGTTTTGTTTTGTTTTGTATCGAACACATTTTGTCCTGCCCTGCTTTAAACACCTATCTGTAATAGTGCACTTAAAAGGCGAGACTGGGTGATGCCTTGGGGGAGAAACGATTGTGGGAGGAGGGAGACACAGCACCAAAGAAGCTTTCATCAGAAAATGGGGGGGGGGGGGAATATGGGATTATTATGTGATGCCTCTCAAAAAACAAGCACAGGGTTGCCGAACAGTGGAAGTTCACACATTGTTTGCCAAATGAATGAATGAATGAGAACTATACTTTCTCCCCAGCAGAAAAGGCAGATTTGCTTTTAATATCTGATGAATCTTATGACTTAAAGAACAAATAATAAAGGAAAATGAATGTTGCTCATGTCTCCTGGGCAACAAACAAGTATCGGTGGAAAACAGTACAGCACTGTTCTTAAGATATTAGAGAACAGGCTGATGCTAGTTTTGGGGGCGGAGAGGAGAAGGCTAATTGAGAAAAGAAGTTACTTATGTGTAAAAAGTCACTCCGAGTCTCTAATAATGAGGGTACCTCACTTGATATATTTGGACACTTGACTTGTGTATTTTCTGCTGATGCAAAACAAGAATGAAACGTGCCATTAATTTATGATGACTTCTTATTCTAGAGACCGAAGAAGAATTGGTCTCTGTGAGTCTAGGCTGAGTATTGGCTTAAACTCAGGGAGAATTTATCAGAGAAAGAAGTGCCAGATTTCTCAGTGTCTCTTCTTCTTTCTTTTTTTTCTTAAAGTTTATTTATTTTGAGAGCAAGTGAGCAGGGGAGAGGCAGAGAGAGGGAGAGACGGAATCCCAAGCAGACTCCACACCATCATCGGGGCTTGAACTCATGAATCATGAGATTATGACCCAAGCTGAGATCAAGAGTTGGATGCTTTAACCAACTGAGCCACCCAGGCTCCCCTCTCAGTGTCTTTTCATTGGGACAACAGTCATTTATGGAACGGCTTACGTATGACCAGCCCTGCACGGAGCAGTAGCCTCAAATCTCAGCCCTCCAACCTCCTAGAGCTTGACCTCTCCATGCATTTAACATCTACAGACTTCAGGTTCCTCATCTACAAAATTAAAATGATCATTTATCTCATGAGTTAAAGGAGATAAATGATGTGACAGCACTTTTGTCAAGTCCTACATGAATGTTATTTGAAGATGTTAGGTTTGACATTTATTTTTTTAAGCATACTTAAAGAGTCCTCACAACTTTCGCTTAGGTCATGATCTCGCGGTTCGTGGGTTCGAGCCCCGCGTCGGGCTCTGTGCTGACTGCCAGCTCAGAGCCTGGAGCCTGTTTCAGAGTCTGTGTTTCCCTCTCTCTCTGACCCTCCCCTGTTCACGCTGTCTCTCTCTCTCTCTCTCCTGGAAATAAAAAAAAATTAAAAAAAAAAATTAAAAAAAAAAAAAAAAAGAGTCCTCACATAGTCTGGCCTCTGTCGCTGTCTCCCAGCTCACTTCCTTCTCTATTGCTTCTCCCTGCCTGCACTTGTCCCTAGAACACGAAGCTCAGCCCCGCCTCAGGACCTTTGCACTAGCTAGCTCTTCTCTCTGGAGTCCTCCCTCCTCAGATCTTCACATGGCTGGCTCCTTTACATCGTTCAGGTCTCCGTGCATCTTCTTACCTAAAGCAGCACCCTCCACTGCCAGGCAAAATCCCGTTACCCTCTTTAGTTTCCTCATGCACGCCTACCACCATTTGCAATGACTTAACTAGTTGTGCTTCTTGCCTGTCACTCCCAGCTAGTATATAAACTCCAAGAGAAAAGACCCTTTGGTGTCTGACGTCACCACTTCACTCCAGGCACACAGGAGGCACTCAGTGATATTTGTTGAGTAAATCAAATGAGTGAAGAGGGCGTCTTAGAGAAACAGTCAAATTAGAAAGCTCTGGGCAGCTTAAGAAGAGCTATCTAGAAAATTTCAGGTCAACTGAACTTTTTTGTTTGTTTAGTGCTGAGCATATATAAGCAGAAGAAAGATGTCTGGTTGCCATGGCAAAAGAGGACACGGTGTATGATGGCGACTGAAAGAGCCCTAGAGACACTGCCAACTGACGGTCAATACCCGTTGGCGCGGTGCAGGTGTGCAACTTGGACGGGGAAGGAGCTTGCTAGGGCCATCGCCTCACTCTCTGAACAGGGACAGTGGGATCTATTGCATGAAGACATTGAGAGGATTAAATGAGATCATCTACTGAAGCCTCAATCTGGCGGCACAGGTGAGCAACAAAGGCTTAGTGGCGGTGGGTGAGGAAGCATAACCGAGAGCCTTTTTAAAAGCACTAGTTCTCAACCTTGGCCGGAAGAGGGAACTCCTCCTCCTCCCCACCTCCAAGTCCTTCCCCACGCCGTACCCTCCCAGGCCAAGCAGATTTACAAAATCCTGACTCTGATCACGGATCTGTCTACCGAGATCCTTATTTAATTGGCGTGGGGGTGCAGGCAGACGTGGAACTTTTAAAAGCTCCCCTGGGAATTCTAATATGCAGCCAGGGTAGAAAACCATTGCCTTAAAGCCATCTGCGGAATGAGTTCTTGGTCAGAATGGCCTGCCAAAATGACACTTTGGAGTCAGAGCTGCTACCTTCCTTGGCGAGGCAGCATGTCCATTTGGTGGTTAAGTCTCTGAAGAGATAACACCTCCCCAACCTCAACAGTAAGCAAATGCGTCTTCCTGCGGGTGTTTTTGGTCTCCTCTCCCTGGGCTCTGTCCTCTCTTACACATACTTTCATACACTTTATTTATTTATTTTTTTTTTTAATTTTTAATGCTTTTTATTTATTTCTAGGAGAGAGAGAGACAGCGTGAGCAGGGGAGGGTCAGAGAGAGAGGGAGTCACAGACTGAAACAGGTTCCGGGCTCTGAGCTGGCAGTCAGCAAAGAGCCCGACGCGGGGCTCGAACCCACGAACCGCGAGATCATGACCTGAGCGAAAGTCGGACGCTTAACCGACTAAGCCACCCGGGCGCCCCTCATACACTTTAAAGAAGAGCTCAGAATTCAAGAATGTTCACTGACGAGGTAGGTCTAGGTCGCTTAAAACAACGGTAAGCAACAGTTCATGTCCACCAGTGCAGTGTCTAACTCCAGTTTGGCAGGTCTTGAAATACTGGTCAATTAACAGTTAATTGTGAATTGGAACAAGACTAGGGATCCACAAAGGTCATGATTAGGTGGGCCCAGAAAATGGCGCCAGCCAGGATGTTGGCAGTGGATCACAGATGAACTTAATGTGTCTCCCTGCAGGGGTGAGGGCCGTTTATCTTGTGCACTCTGGCTGCTGGAGAACCATTACCACGCAGGCCTTTTCCTCCCGCGTGCTCAGGACCACTGTTCGCTCTTAGATCATGTATAATAACGTTCCCCAGGATGCTAGGTCTTGAATTAATTCAGACAATTAAAAAGGAAACATTTTTATACTGGCGACTCTGCACGTAGCAAAATATTGTGGCCCTGAAATAACTCTATCCCAGGGGTCTATAAACTATTCGATTTGGAGCCTGAAAAGACCAACTAGGGTCAAAGTAGAGTCGAGTACTTCTGCAGTCATGTGTGTTAAGGGTATAAACTCATGCTTTTTTTCTGCGTGTGGTTTCCAATGTGGTTGGAAAGAAACACATTTAAAATGTCAGTTTATGGCTTTGATAGATCATTGGGATGTGCACACACACACACATTATTCATCAGAGGTAGTTTATATGCTCTGAGCTGGAAAATGATGAACTATTTTTATCTCCCAAGAAACTACCCCAAGGGCTTCTGGTGGGCGTTTGATCTCTTAACCGAAGGGAAAAACAATATAATTTCGTTTTCTCTGTCTCTAAAACACCCCTTTAAGGAGACATCATGTTGGCGGCAGCACTGGGGAGTCTAACTGACAAGCTGGAAGGATCTAGGCTAGTGAATCATGCCACGCCTCAATTTTGTCATCAAACAAACTCTGAGGGTACAGGGCACTTTCAGAAGGAAACAAACTTACGTAAGAAAGGACCCCGGTAAAAATTCGGCACGGAATTCCGTGTGAATTTGGACTCTGAAATTATGTGACACCAACATATTAACAAAGTGTCATTTCGTGGACCTAGCCAGAAAAAGAAAAAAATGAAAGTCCTATTTTGCATTCGTCTCCGGGGGGGACGTTCGGTTTAGATCAGGCAAGTGCTGAATTCTGCAAGGCTGTCGGAAAGTCATCCTTGGAAAACTGGCCAGTCGTGGAGAATAGGTGCAGAAAGCCTTGTGGTCCCTGTGACAGTTACTGATTTCTTAGAAGGGAGGGCAAGCAGAGGTTCTGTGTTTTCAATTTGAGGGATACTTTCTTGAAAACTGACTCATATTCCTTTCATGCCCAAATGTTTTCATTTAGAAAGTCTGGATGGGAACACTGAAAAACTTTAACGTCTCCTTCAGCCTTCAGCAGGGCGCACTGACCATCACTGACCGTCATTTGCGTTGTCGCATTAATCCAGGCATCACAGTATCTTCTGTCTTGTGCTCTGCCTCCTGTGGGCGTTCGCTTCCGTATTCAACGGTTCCATAGAGGGGGCTGTGCTTTTCTAGGGGTGGCTGATTCTGATTTGTATTCTTTTTCTTTCCTTGATTACAAACTGTCAGCTGTCATAGCCCACGTGTGTCTAGTCCCTCCTCCTAGGGCAGTGCCTTCCATTCTCCCCTCATTGCTTATTTTAACCAGCTACAGACTGGATCACAGATAACGAAGGTTTTCAAAGACAAGAATTCAATAAAATCCAGACTCTGAGTCAGAGCCTGAACGCCTGACCCAGGGAAAGCAGCAAGCTTTTGTGAAAGATATTAATTACAGTGGGTCAGAGACGGACTTTGGCGGAGGGGGGTGGGCATTGACTTTGTTCCAGATGACAACTCTATCTGAGATAGCTGACCTTCATCCCACGGGTATGACACTCAAGCACTCAATGTGTACAAAAGGCATCGGACCAGTAGAGAGGCAGCCCGGGGGCAGCGGGTGGGGGTTGGGAATGAGCCCCTGGGCGGCTGGGGCTTGAATCTCACTTAGGACTTGTGTGACCCAGCACGAGCCACGTGACCCAGCATCACTTCTGTCACAACCACTCGGTGAGGAAGGTGTCGATGAGGTAGGCTCGGAGTTGTCACGTGCACTTTTTTCTAAGCACATTTTTAACGTGCTTCGAACTGGGACTGGTGCACAGCAAGTGGGAAATTAGTGTTTGTAAGTAAAATGATACAGTAAATCTTACTTAGCCTGCTACTCCCCTTCGATGACCGAAATACAGTAAAACGTTGGTTTGTGAGTATAATTCATTCCAGAAGCATGCTTATAATCTGAAGCTCTTGTATATCAAAGCAAATCTCTCCGTAAGAAATAAATGGAAACTCTGGGGCGCCTGGGTGCCTCAGTCGGTTGAGCATCTGACTTCAGCTCAGGTCATGGTCTGGTGGTTCATGATTTTGAGCCCTGTGCTGACAGCTCAGAGCCTGGAACCTGCTTTAGATTCTGTGTCTCCCTCTCTCTCTGCCCCTTCCCCACTCATGCTCTGTCTCTCTCAAAAATAAATAAAAACATTAAAAAAAAGAAAGAATGGAAACTCAGATGATTCATTCCATAATCCAAAATTATTTATGTAAAAATGATCACAATAATACAAAATAATAAAGAAAATACAAAACATGAAGAAAGAGAAACAAATTCACCTGCACTTGCCTTTGAAAACCTTTGTGGCTGGTGTGAGAGAGGCGAGAGAGAGGAGGGTTATTGTGTAAGATCACTTTCACTGTCACTAACAGAATCACTGCTACAGCACAGTATTAATAAATTCTTGTCAGATACTGTATTTCATGTAACTGGCGAAAAGGCAGCAGAGGAAAGGGTCTCTATCCATAGGCAGCCTGACCTAGAATGAAGCAAAGCATTCCTAAGCTCACTCATATCTGGAAAAACATAAGACTGTCCATAGGCGCTTTGAAGTAACAAAAAACACACTAGTGCCAGCGTGGGCACCTTCTAATGTTCTGAAAGATCAATGATTTCTGCCAAACACCATGGCCTGAGACCATGGATCTGAGCATGGGAGATGACCACCCACAATCCCACAGGCAGAGAGACAGAGAGAAAGAGACAGAGATAGTGACAGCAACAGAGAGAAGAACCATTGGCTCAGGTTGTAATCATGTGACCTTCAGCATCACGTACTACTTGTATTGCCAAGACATCGCTTGTTTATCAAGTTAAAATGTATTAGAAACGTTTGCTCGTCTTGCAAAACACTCGCCGAACATGTTCTTCACAATCCAAGGTTTTATGGTATCCAGATCTGCTTTCACCAATTTATCCAAGAGCAGAGCCATTAAGTTACTATCTCTCATCTACTTGTTTATGAAGATAAAAGCAAACATCTAGCCGATACCTGATCACTCTTGCGTGCTAAGTACCATGCAAGGTGCTAAAGATACTGAGTTCAACGGCACTATCTGCTCTCATTAATATTACCTTTCCTCACTGTGAGAAGTTTATTCTCTATGAAGCTCTTTCATTTCATTGTGACACAGGTAAACATTTTTGAGACAACTGAAAATTGATTAAAGTTAATCTATTAATTAATAACAACCTTAATGGATAAAGGTTTATAGATATTCCCAAACAGCTTAATCCTTTTTCATTTTAGCTCACATTCCACATTAGTGTGAAGGGTGTTAGTCTTTCAAAAGTTTATAGACTTTTTTTAATTAGACAAGAAATAGGTGCTTATTGCAGAAAAGCTGAAAGTTCAGATGAGCATGGGGGGAAAATCACACTCTTATCACCCAGGTGGATCACAGTCAGCCTTTTACAGATCTCCTTGGTTAACTTACTACACGTTCTATGCATCTGCCTACATCTGATCATTGGTTATATACACATTTGTGTATATAGGTTAAAGTTTTGAGGGGAGAGATTTTCCTAACTCATGTTAGAAATTTTAAAAATATAGGAGAGTGGAGGGGCATCTGGGTGGCTCAGTCTGTTAAGTGTCTGACACTTGCTCTCAGCTCAGGTCCTGATCTCAGGGTTGTGAGTTCAAGCCCTGCATTAGGCTCCACCTTGGGCACGAAGCTATTTTTTTTTTTTAATGTTTTATTTATTTCTAGGAAAGAGAGAGAGAGAGACAGCACGAGCAGGGGAGAGTTGGAGAGAGAGGGAGTCACAGACTGAAAAAGGCTCCAGGCTCTGAGCTGGCAGTCAGCACAGAGCCCGACGCGGGGCTCGAACCCACGAACCGCGAGATCATGACCTAAGCGAAAGTCGGACGCTTAACCGACTAAGCCACCCAGGTGCCCCACGAAGCTATTTTTTTAAAAAAATTGACTGCTTGTATGCAAAGATGCTTTCTCCTCCTCACATCACCCAGCTATGTGCTTCTAATTTGAGCTGGCCTGCTACAGCACTTGTGGAAGAGGGATAATCCTTGGTCAGTGGTCCTAGCCTCTGGTAGGGTTGGGGTGTGGCCCGAGGAAGACAAGTTCTGATGGGGTGTCTGGATGGGACCCGGACATTGGGCGAGTCCCATGAGACCTGGTGGGAAGGCTCCAATGCAAGTTCATCTGGCTCAGTTTCCCCTTCGATTGCTCTATTCACAGCAGGGAATGGCTAAACTGGAACCAGGATCCCCGCTTCTGTCTCCCAGAGCTATACTTTTGCCACTTGGCCTCCTCAGGGATCCCAGCACACAGTAGGTCCTTAATAAATAAAGATCTGCTGAATGGAAAAAAAAAATCACCTAGAGTCTCACCACCCGGAGATCACTGCAGCTCACATCATGTTTCTAAGAGGGAAAAAGAAGGTTGATCATACAGCACATGTTCTGATTTTCAGCATGGTTGTGCAGGCACAGCCTAGATAGGATTGGTGAGATTATCCTGAGGGCTTTAGGGTTCACCACCCTCCCCTTAGAAAGGAAACAAAAACCCTGATGACACTCAGGTCATTTAATATGTGTTTTAAAAGACAGAGAAGACATGAGTGAGGTTCTATGTTTTTTAATTATTCTACTGGTAGCTTCTTTTAATGCTCACTCCAGATTTTCCCCCAAGATTAATTAAGAAGACATCCAAAGACTGCCAGAATTTCCATCTTACAATAAAAAGTGGGAAAGGAGGCAATCCTTAATGTTTCTTTGGTTAAACACACCAGTAGCAGCAAGGGGGTAGGAAATAGTACATGGCCAGGTGTCAGGAGGGTCCCCTTGGCTAACCGAGTGCCCGAGGGAACAGGCAGTGGCCGGCTGACCTGGTTTACCTAAGCCCCATTGCTTTCTTCCACCTGGCACAGTTTTCTACCAATGCCAAGTTTCCTAGGACTCCTGAGGGAGGATGGTCCGCTTGCTCTGTTTGGCTGTCCCACAATACACTTGTCCAGCTGGGAACCCAGCTGTACCCCGCCCCCCATACGCACAGTAGCGTTAGCCCGGAGAAAACACTCTTTGAAGGCTTTTGTGAAATCTGGTTAACCTTTCCTTGCAGCTCACCATGACCTGTGGCTGGAAAGTTTCTCTAGGCTGTAATGCAGATTTTCAAAGTTAATGATAAACATATTCTCGAATTATCTTTACTGTAGCCATGCCAGGTCTCAGTGAGGCCCGGACATCGGTAGAATCAATCGTTTACCTGAAAGGGGACCTCCAGTGCTGTCTGGAAAGCCATCTTCTCCCTGAAAACCGGAAAGCAATCTGCATTAGAACCATCCCCATTTGTGGAGATATTATCAGTGTTCCAATTTAGTTACATTTCCACCAAAGCCTGGCAGGCAGTAAGGGCGGGGGTGGTGGAGATGGAGCTTAAGCACAGTATTGCTCACCTCCCTCTATAAGCTCCTGGAGGGCGGGGGTTCTTGTCTATTTGTCCCCTGTGCCCAGAACAGTGCCTGACACACAGTAGGCACTCAACAAATGTTCGTTACATGAATGACTCTATTTTTAAAAAAGGTATCAATGCATGAAACAAGGTGCTGTTTTATTTTTGTTGCACACTAGAGGTTCTTTTTCTTATTTTTATTCCCTACCTACTTTTTGTTGGGCTTGTCGTCAGTCTAGGTTACAATTTGCTCCCATACCTATTATATATTGAAAAAAAATTTTTTTGGGGGGCGCCTGGGTGGCTTAGTCGGTTAAGCGTCCGACTTTCGCTTAGGTCATGATCTCGCGGTTCGTGGGTTCGAGCCCCGCGTCGGGCTCTGTGCTGACTGCCAGCTCAGAGCCTGGAGCCTGTTTCAGTCTGTGACTCCCTCTCTCTCCGACCCTCCCCTGCTCACGCTGTCTCTCTCTCTCTCTCTCCTAGAAATAAATAAAAAACATTAAAAAATAAAAAAAATAAAAAAATAAAAAAAATTTTTTTCATGTTTATTTAGTTTTGAGAGAGAGAGACACACAGTATGAGCAAGGGAGGGGCAGAGAGACGGGGAGACACAGAATCTGAAGCAGGCTCCAGGATCTGAGTTGTCAGCAAAGAGCCCAGTGCGGGGCTTGAACCCATGAACTGCGAGCTCATGATCTGAGTCAAAGTCGGACGCTTAACTGACTGAGCCACCCAGGTGCCCCTCTCTTACATTTTTTAAAAATATATTTCAAAGCAGCAAAGAGAAGCTGTCAGAAAGCAGCATGCAAATCTCCTGAGGATCGTGTTTCTGCCCTTCTTGTGGCGGGGGAGGGGGGGTTCTGTTTTTAAAAGCAAGGTTGTACCACAGAGCACGCCACATGAAGGGATATATCGTGACCTTGTTGGAAGGGGGTGTGTGTGTGTGTGTGTGTGTGTGTTTTCAATGAAGACGGCAGAGGACACCATCCCCAGTACATGTTTGTTTATGTTAACTCCATCTTCATACAATGAAAACCTCTCTCAGCAGCTAGTACAACTCCCTCCACTGAGTTCCAGAAGAAGCCATGGCTTTGGGTCAAAAGCCCTGGATTTTACCCATAATTTACCAATGCAGCTCACTGTCTCATTTGTAGATTAAGGGGGCCGATAGATTAGTTTATCTCTAAGGTGCTCTACATTCTTGGTTTTGTCCTTAAAGACATGCTAATTCCCCGGTGTCAAACATTTTAAATAGTCTTTTTCCTCTTTATCTTCCAAGAAGCCTTCCCCCTCACTCCAAGCTCATAAGTCTCCGTGTCTCAGCAGTGTAGATAACAGGTGTCTAATTACAAGCCTCATTGTTTTTCCACACCAGAAGCATTCCTGTGTTTTACCAGCTAGATTTTTCCCCTCAACTGATCTAAGTATTTCTTTTTCTCCTTTATTGTTTTTTAACATTTATTTATTTTTGAGAGACAGAAACAGAGTACAATTGTGGGCGGGCAGAGAGAGAGGGAGACACAGAATCTGAAGCAGGCTCCAGGCTCTGAGCTGTCAGCACAGAGCCCGACAGGGGGCTCGAACTCATGGACTGTGAGATCATGACCTTAGCTGAAGTCAGATGCTCAACCAACTGAACCCCCCTAGGTGCCCCAGATCTAAGTACTTCTTGCTTCTGTCTGAGCCTTATACCTTGCCAATGTCCTAACTGGACTAGAAAGCAACCTGCTCACCGTGTAACAGTTTGTAAGAGTTATGGGGAGTTTTTGAAAGAACAAAAATCTCTTTCTGTGCAACTTTTTTACTTTTGGAGGCTAAGCCCAGAACTCCCCAGCAGCAGGGCCACTGTTCGGCAGGCCGTGTACGGACCTGCCTTCCCACATCTGCGCGGCCGCAGCAGGCCCAGACAGGCAAGCTCTTTTATCAAGAGCCACGCTTCTGCTCACTGAATTGGAAGTGTGTGCAGGAGGAAACAGAAACGGGGCCTTCAGCTGGAGCTCAGAGGCACGAATGTTCAAACCTGACAGACTCTGGGGTACAACTGAGGTCCCTGCTATAACATGAACTTTCCTTTAACGGAAATCTCCATGACAGGGCATATTTGACTCGGTTTCTTATCACCTGGAGAAAATTTTTCCCAAAGACCATGTCTGGCCAGATTTATCCCCATGACAGAGATAAGGGACACGTCATGACTCACAATTACTTGTGAAGGTTGACGGAGACAGAATAATACAAGAATATCACAACAATCTCTGTTCTTGCTCTAATTATTTTGGGATGCTACTTTTAGGTTAGTTTTCTTTTTAAAATGTTTTCTGTTTATTTAAAAAAAATTTTTAATGTTTATTTATTTTTGAGAGAGAGAGAGAGACAGAGCGGGGAAGGGACAGAGAGAGGGAGACACAGAATCTGAAGCAGGCTCCAGGCTCTGTCTGAGCTGTCAGCACGGAGCCTGAAGTGGGGCTTGAACTTCATGACCTATGAGATCATGACCTGAGCTGAAAACAGACACCCAACTGACTGAACCACCCTGGCGCCCCTTTAGTTTATTCATTTTGAGAGAGGGGATGGGAGGGGCAGAAAGAGAGAGAATCCTAAGCAGGCTCTACGCTCCCAGCACGGAGCCTGACACACAGCTCGATCTCACGAACTGTGAGATCATGACCTGAGCTGAAATCAAGAGCCCAACACTCAACCCATGGAGCCACCCAGGCGCCCCTTGAGGTTAGTTTTCAAAGAGTAAAATCAGAAAAGATTTATTTTTGCGTTTTTTAATGGCTTACTGAACCCACACGCATACCTTTAGTCAACCCTTCTTTATGGAGAATCTATTGTGTACAAGTTCCCATGCTGGAATCTATATACAAAGATAAAAAAAAAAAATATCTCACCCCTCACCCTCAAGGCCTGCCCCCAGAGGTACTGGGGCAGTGGAGACGTACACACACAACTCGAACACAAGGCAGAATGGAGTGAGTTCCAATAGGGAGGTGTGGATAAAGTCAGAGAGGAGACATTGTTCCAACAGAAAAAGACAGAGGCGGTTTCTTTGACTCTTTGAACCAGAAGTATTTGAGATGAGCTTTGGACAGTGGGCACTTGGAGGCAAGGGCATTAAGCCGGAGGGAGGCTCTGTCTGAAGCAAAGGCAATGAGAGGCAGTAGGAATGATGCTCTGAGGTTGGACTGAGGCCTGAAAGCCCATCTAAGGAGCTAGGCTCCCTCTCACAGATAATGGCGGGGGGTGGGAGGGTCACTAAGGAGCTCTGGACAGAAGCAGGTATGTTTGTCCAGGAGCAGAGTAGGAATGCCCTCCGGCTGTGCAAACAGCACAGGTACATGGTGTTTAGGGAGCACGTGAAGGCCAGGGGACTGTGGGGTGTGGTGAGGGAAAGCAAGATGGCCTTGGAGGTGACAATTCACGAGACCCCAGGCCACCCATCTGGGAGAGGAAGGGATAAAGCTAGAGCCACTGCAGAGATACAGTCATGAGGTGAAATCCAGAGCAAGTTTTGAAGACTAATGGACAAGACCACGAGATGTCTGTGGGTGTTGAGGGCATGGCTCTGGTCCCTGGGGGAGGCCGGGGCAGGAGATGAAACCGTGTGTGTTGACAGGATTATGGAAGAAGAGAGAGACGCTGGAGAGCAAGACGTGTGGTCTCAGCCTTGAGGAGCGCCTCAACACCCCCATTTTGGTGGCCGGGGAGGGAATGAGGAAGGAAAGCAGAGAAGTGGGGGTCAGAGGAGGGAGATCGCCTCGAGACAGGGAAAGGTTGGAGCCTCTGTGGGCCCTGTGGAGACAAGATTTGGTGGGGGGATGAGTGAAGATATCCTAGAGCGGTTCTAGCAGAGAGGTGGGCGTGCGAGCCAGCTTCTACCAGAAGGCGGCGAGGACACCAAGACAGACGTCTCTGGTGCTAGCCCCACCCCCCACCTTTCTATCTGCTTCACTTTCTCTTATCTTTGACGTCCTGGCTCAGACGTCACTTCCTCTTGGAAAGTCTTCTGCAAACTCCCAGTCTGGTTTATGTCCCCGGGGTGCTCCCACCGAACCTGTATGTGCCACCCTACGGGATGGCCACACTGGGAGTGGAGGGCTGAAGTCTAGAGGAGACTCCAGACTCCCAGGCAAGGGCCCCCTCTGTGCTGTCCCATGATTAGCGCGTCTGAGACAGATAGCGCATACTATCTGTGCAAGGGACGGCGAGTGGGAGGGAGGAAGGAAAGAAGACACAAATAAGGCGTGGAGTCTGTGTTCTCCAGACCAGAGGATGAGCTGCCTTTCTCCATGATGTTCTCTGCACCTCCCTCATGCTGACTTTGCCCCTTGACCTCATCTCCTTGACCACCAATTCTGTGGCCTCCACCCCAACTCTGTTGTTCTGGTCTCACCCAGATTCCTGTCCACTTGGCCGGGGTCCCACATCTTAGAGAGGTCTTTAAAAACACCCTAGCTTTGTCCATCGGCTGAGGGCCCCTGGCCGGTACTTAGTAGCTCTGCCCTCCCTTCCCCTTGTGTTGTTCTAAACAGCTGAGTATTGCTTGGGAAAAAGAAGTGACAAACCTCACACATTTCTATGATCGTGTATGTGATCTCAGCTGAGTCTCAGCTATTCCTTGGCCATTCTCAGTCTCTCTTCTAATTGTCCCCCCTTAAGAACCTACTGGGTTTTGTTCCAAATCTTTTCTGGTCTGCTGAAATACCCATTTCCACATATCCAAATTCCAAAGATCCACATATCCACTTGTGCCTACTATCCCGAGATGGGGCTGAGCCAAGGTATTTGCCCCAATTCTCCTTTTCTCCAATCTCCAAAGAAATGGTGTCTTTTCATCTTCAAGGCTTGACCTTTATCCTTGAGGACATTATGGTGGGTGAAATAAGCCAGACACAAAGGGATTCCAGTGATACCAGGTACCGAGAGGAATCAAACCAAAAAGACAGAAAGTTAAATAGTGACTACTGGGGGGTGGGGGTGAGGGTAGAATGGAGAATTAGTATTTAATGGGTATGGAGTTTCAGTTTGGGAAGATGAAAAGGTTCTGGAGATGGATGGGGGTGATGGTGGTTCAACATGAACAGACTTAGAGCCACAGACTCACATCCTTAAAAATGGTCAAGATGGTAAATATTATGTGTATTTTACCACAATAAAAAAATTTTTTTAAATCTTCTTAGGAGGTTTGAAGGTACCGTGAAGTTGAACACCAAAGTTTTATATATTCAAGTAGCTAAAGAAAATCCCCATTTTGTTAAAACTTCTCACTGTGAATATAGGGCAAATACCTTCTATTTGGGCAAAGGTGTTCACTGTTGCCAAGAATTCTCTGAGCAGAGAGAACGCTGGCGTGCTTATACTCATTTTGTCCTCTGCTTAGTTTATAAGCTGGTAGCCAGGCTCCATTTCTGCTACCGGAGCTCTAGGCACGAGATGCTGAGGACTTACTTCTGGAGACTTACCCCTGGCGATTTCACATAGGGATCTGGGCAACAGAAACCCCAAGGCCAAGAACTTTGTCCTCAGAGATGAATATGAACACCAGGAGCAGTCCATCCCATGTGGGGATGGATGGATAGGTGGAAGAGGCTGACAGATTGATGGGGAAGGTACTAACCAGTAACGAGGGGCTAGTTTTCTGTAAGACATGCTCTTCTGGACTGTCAAATTCCATCTTTAAATGTCTACGCTTGGCTAATTGATAAAGAGTTCCGTCTTCATTATTTTGCAAACTAGGGAAAGGATAACTGGGTGGGAACGCACTCAAAAGGGTAGTTAGCCTGATGGTCACCTAAGTCTAGTCAGAGGTTTCCACGAAGACCAAATCCAAGTTATCACTGCTCACTTGGTAGCAGCAACCCAAATGACAGGCAAAGAGCCTGAAAAGAGCTGTCTTCCATGCAAACTACTTAAGTAGCTTCTTCGGGAGAAGCAACCAATGCTAAAGCTTGATCTCTCTGCTTTAAGAAAGTATTTCAGTAAATGGCTTTGGAAATATGATTTTGGAAGCTTAGATGTGCAACAGTAACAGGGCTCCGACAGCATGGATCTTCCCTGTTCTAGACTCTCTCCCGTCACAGCCAGTGAAACTCAAGCAGCTTTCAGTGGTGTAAATTCCCAAGACAGACATGGTATCTCTATAACTTTTTTTGTTTTTGTTTTTTAAATGTTTAATGTTTATTCATTTTTGAGAGAGAGAGGAGCAGAGAGGTAGAGAGAGAGGGAGACACAGAATCCAAAGCAGGCTGTAGGCTCTGAGCTGTCAGCACAGAGCCTGATGCGGGGCTTAAACCCACAAACCATGAGATCATGACCTGAGCCGATGTCGGATGCTTAGCTGACTGAGCCACCCAGGTGCCCCACTCCTGTTGGATTTTCTAAAAAAAAAAAAAAATTGTACTTAATTCTTTTTATGCAAGTTAATTACTATTATTGTAGTAACCAATTACACTTTTACTTTTTATGGAAGGATATTATACATATTTATTTGAAAGTATATTCCAGAAACTGGCCTTGGGAAAGGTACCTACTCAGTGTAAGATATCATTCTAGGCCTGGGATACGGTGACAAAGGAGCCACATCCCTGCTGCTTCAAGGTTACAACCCAGCAATGCAACAAAGACAGGAGCAAAAATATGGACACTACAGGAATGAGTAACGCATCACAACGGCGTAGAAGGGCACTTGGGTGGCTCATTCGGTTAAGCGTCTGACTTCAGCTTAGGTCATGATCTCATGGTTCATGGGTTTGAGCCCCATGTCAGGCTCTGAGCCATCAGTACAGACGGCTGGAGTCTGCTTCAGATTCTGTGTCTCCCTCTCCCTTTCTGCCTCGCCCCTGCTCATGCTCATGCTCTGTCTCTCTCTCTCTCTCAAAAATAAATAAACCTTAAAAATAATTTTTTTTTTAAAAAAAGGAAAAAGAAAGACAGAGAGAGAATGCCAGGGGAGCATAATGGTGGGCAAGAATCCAAGTGAGACCTCAGGGAACAGGAAAAGTTTCACTGAGTTTGAAAGAATGAAATACAGAAGGATGGAAATTTGAATGAATGCCACCCTGCTTTGCTAGAAGCAGAGCAAACCTGTGGCTTTGTGTACATTTGGTTCTTTCTTCTCTTCAACGAGAGTTCTGTTCAATTACGAGGAAGACCTGCTACTTCTGGAGTTGAAGTCAGGGTCAAAGACTGGAGCAGCCGTGCCTGGGACTTGGAGGCTGGGCATGCTCAGATGTAATTCCATACCTGTGCTACGGTTTCAAAGGCGAGGGAAGGAGGGGCTTTCCCCTCGTGCATGATTATTGTTCAGAAATATCACCAAGCGTTTCACAGGAGGTTATGACTTGCAGGCGCAAAGGGTATCACCAAGAGGCGGGGGTTTTTGGCCTAGATTTCTTACGCTCACAAATCCCAGGTGTAGGACACATGTGAAGCCAGGGCACAGACTCCTCCAAGGTTGTGAGATGAGGACGTGCATTCACAACCCCTCATTCCAGCCTATAATTTTCCTCCGGTGCATAATTATGTGTGGGCTGAAGAAAGACCACTGGGTTTCAGGTGCCAGTATATGGAAGCTTATTGGGCCTAAATGCCACCTAAATGTTTGAATGAGTTAGTCACTCCACTACTTTTTCCTTTAATTTGAAAAAAAAAATACCAAAAACACAAAATAAAAAGGACAGGGGCACTCAGGTGGCTCAGCTGGGTAAGCGTCTGCCTCTTGATCTCAGCTCAGGTCTTGACTGCAGGGTCCTGAGTTCAAGCCCTGCATTGGACTCCATGCCCAGCATGGAGTCTACCTAAAAAAAAAAAAAAAAAGAACAGCTGCCAACTGATAATTTTTCTTTCTTTCTTTTTTACTTTTTATTTATTTTTTTTGAGAGAGAGGGAGAGACAGTGTGAGTGGGGGAGGGGCAGAGAGGGAGACACAGAATCCAAAGCAGGCTCCAGGCTCCGAGCTGTTAGCACAGAGCCCGACACGGGGCTCAAACCCATGGACCGTGAGATCATGACCTGAGCTGAAGTCAGACGCTAAACTGACTGAGCCACCCAGGTGCCCCCAACTGATAATTTTTCTTAAAAAACAACAACATGATTTTTGACTTTCTAATGGAACAAAAGTGAGATGTATTTAGCAGAAACTGCATTTCCAAGTCTGGATTTGGATCTTTTCCCAGGAGAGTGACATGGGGTACTGTCCTCTCCCTGATGCCTGGCAGCAGCCCCTGCTCCTCGGCTCCCACATGACTACAAAGGTCAGCAACCCACACACTGACAACCCTTCTGCGCCCACACAGCCCTTCTACTTTTCCCTTTCAGAGCAGTATTCAATCAATTACTTGAGATCTCCTACACTTCACTATCAAATAGGCTTTGTGTTAGATATTCTTGCCCACCTGCAGGCTAACATAAGTGTTCTGAGCTCACTTAAGGTCAGCTGGGCAGAGCTATGATGTTTGGTATGTTAGGTGCAGTGATACATTTTTGACTTAAATATTTGTAGTTTACAATGGGCTTATGAGGTGTAACCCCCTTATAAGTTGAAGAATATCTTTATTCAAAAATCATACTGTTTTTTTTAAAAAAAAAAAAAAGCCATAAGAGATGTGAAGATCTTTGTCTACAGCTCTTAGCTCATCGCTCAATCCCTTCCCCCTCCCCAGAGGTCACTGGTTATAAACTGGGGCGTGTCCTTTCTGATTCCTTAGTCATAGGAACCAAGACCGAGACTTTTTTTTTTTTTAGTCCCAAACCATGTGAGTCTATAACTTGCTTTATTTAATAATATCTTATTTAGTTCAGTGGCCTCTCCTCTTTTTTTAATTTTTAAAAAAATTTTACATGTTTATTTATTTTGAGAGAAAGAGAAAGGGAGAGGGAGAGGGAGAATGAGAGGGAGAGGGAGGGAGGCGGGCGGAAAGAGATGGAGACAGAGAATCCCAAGCAGGCTCTGCACTGTCAGCACAGAGCCCCATGTGGGACTTGAACTCATGAACTGTGAGATCATGACCTGAGCTGAAACCAAGAGTCAGATGCTTAACTAACTGAGGCACCCGGGTGCCCCGGTCTCTTCTTTTTTTAATGGTTTTAATTATACTGTGTCAAAGTACCAAAATTTACTTAACCCATTCATTTCTTGCAAGTGGGTATGTAAGTAATGCATGTTTTTTCTATTTCAAACACTGCCATAATTTCCATAAGATCAAGTCCTTAAATAGTGACATTGCCCAATGAGTAACAGATGCCACCAAATAGTGTTCCAAAAGTTGTATCAATCTGCATCTCAACCACCCAAACCGTGCTCTACCTGGACACCCACGCCAGTGGGAAGTCTAAGTGAAATCCTAACTCACTAACGAAATTCAAAGGCATTACAGTCAGTAAAGCACTGAATGATAATGAGAACAGAAGCCTTTAAGTCAAACAATTAGAGCAGATTAGAGACTGTATAATTTAATGATTAATAAACTTCTCGTATGCTGGTCTTAGGGCAATAATTACTTAAGTGCTAGAAAGCAGGCATTTTTGCCCTTTGGCTCTATGTGCCTTACCACGAATATGTTATTTTGACTAGGCCCGAAAGTAGATATAAGTTAAAAAAAAACCCATCAAATTAGACTACATCCAACTAGAGTACAGATTTTCCTTAACTTATATCCATATATATATCAGGGTTATATCCTGATAAACCCATCATAAGTTGAAAATATCGTAAATTCAAAATATACTCACTGCCATGAATTTTCACTACTGAACATCATAGCTCAGCCCAGCCGACTTTTAACGTGCTCAGAACACATTAAAAGGTGTTTAAGAGCACATTTTAACAGGTGGGTAAGATGCAGGTGGGTAAGAGCATCTAACACAAAGCCTATTTGATAATCAAGTTTTGAAGATCTCTGTACTCGAGCACTGCATTGAATGTGAAAAGCACGGAGCACCTGGGTGGCACAGTCAGTTAAGTCCCCTGCTCCTGATTTTAGCTCAGGTCATGATCTCGTGGTTCATGAGTTCGAGCCCCACATGGGGCTCCGCACTGACAGCACAGAGCCTGCTTAGGATTCTCTGCCTCTACACGCCCCCCGCCCCCACCTCTACTCTGCTCACATGCTCCTTCTGTCTCCCCACCCCTCTCGCCAAATAAATAAAAACTTTAAAAAACTTAAAAAATAAAAAGAAAGTATGGCATGCCTGGGTGGCCCAATCGGTTGGGCATCCGACTTCAGCTCAGGTCATGATCTTGTGTCTTGTGGGTTCAAGCCCCGCATTGGGCTCTGTGCTGACAGTTCGGAGCCTGGAGCCTGCTTCGGATTCTGAGTCTCCTCTCTCTGCCCTTCCTCTACTAGCACTGCGTGTCTCTCTCTTTCTCTTTCAAAAATAAACAAACATTAAAAAAATTTAAATATAAAAAAATTAAAAGAAAGTAAAAAGCAGAACGGCTCTGTGAGTGCAGAATGGATGTCAGTGTGTGGGCTGTTGACCCCTGTGGTCGCATGGCCAGCATCAGGAGACAGGAGCAGAGCCCTTGGCTGGGAAAAGATCCAACTCCAAAACTCGAAGTGCAGTTTCTACTGAACATGTGTCACTTCACCACCACCATCACGTCGAAAAATTGTAAGCTGGCCCATCAAAAATGGGGAACCGGCTGTACTTCGATTTTTCTTTTAAAATTCCATTTCTGAGAAGTTTATGAAAGACAAGATCTGCAGGGCCCTCAAAGGACAACTGTAGCGGGCAGCATGAATTAGTAGTGGGGACAGCAGTTTGCATTCTGTTATTTTCTCCGGCACGCAGAACACAGAGTGCGGGTGGTCCTGGTCTACCCACGCTGAGGGCGTGGCCACGCAGGGCCCACACAAATCAGCAAGAGCCCGTGGACATGCCAGACGGGTGGAGCGCTGTTGCATGCCGAGCCTGAGGGCAGGGCAGGGTGGGCAAGAGAGAAAAGGGGACAAGGTTGGGGGTACCAGACTTCAGAGTGTGAGTGGAGGGTTTGTTTCCTGTGATGACGTGCTTGGAGATGGATGGGGCCAGGAGAGAGAGGAGGCAGGTCAGTGGAAGGTCGCCATGCCCGACACATCAATTTAGTCTAGAAAAAGTCAGATGACACAACCCGGAGATGTTAAGTTCTATCCTGGGAGATAGAATCAGACCCTTGTGTGTTTTGGGCAGAACTGTCTAGGGAATCGGGACAGAGAAGAGGTCTGCCTCTTGCAAAGACCCTAATCAAATTCACCTGGCATTTCTCATGAAATTTTAACTTTGTAGTGGTTCGTGTATCTGTTCCCCCAATGGGGCACCCCGGGCACGTGAGTAGGGGTGAGATGGTCAACTGCACAGACTGGATGGGACAGTGGGTAAACGAAGGAAGGAAGGAGGGAGTGGAAAAGCAGACAGATGAGGGATACATCAACTTATAGAACAGGTGCTTTCCATTCCAGCGAAATCCACCCTTGAAGTTCCTTCTCTGTCCACTCAAAGTCCAGGCAGGTGTGTATAAAGAACTTCCCCCTGCTCCCCACCCCGCCCCCCGTCACAGCCTGTTTCAAGAAAGTGCAGTCTACTTTGGATTGGTAGACAGTGTCCTCAAAGCCAAAGGGAGTCCCTCTCACCAGAGCTAAAAATAGCCAAGTAGAGGAGCACCTGGGTGGCTCAGTCGGTTAAGTGTCTGACTTTGGCTCAGGTCATGATCTCATGGTTCGTGGGTTCGAGCCCCGCATCGGGCTCTGTGCTGACAGCTAGCTTAGAGCCTGGAGCCTGCTTTGGATTCTGTGTCTCCCTTTCTCTCTGACCCTCCCCTGTTCACGCTGCCTCTCTCTCTCTCTCTCAGAAATAAATTTTAAAAAAAAAATTAAAAATTTCTTTAAAAACTAGCCAAGTAGAGGCTCCAGGGAAGGTTTTCTAGTTTTCCCTAAGAGCACTGCTTCCTCATTCTTGAAATGTTGTCTCAGGAACGAAGTGAGAAACTACCAAGGATTTCCTGAAGCCAGAACTATCTGCTTTTCCCTCAAAGAACAAAGCAAAGGGCTCACCAATCTGTGAAACAGATCTTGTTGGCGCTTGAAAAGCATCGCTACGTATCACGAAGAGCAGGTAGCGGCCTGCTGGGCTGACTCAGGCAAGATACCATCAACAGCAAGTGCCGCTTGGGTCCGTTTCCTGTTATTATAACACGCATAATTGCATCGGGTTCGCAGATAGTCTGGCAGACCAGTTGCTCTGCCAAGGCAATGAGGATTTTGCCAACTGCCTCTCAATCCAATTTAAAGAAAAGAGCAACCCTACCATTTACTGGTTTTATTCCGGTAGCTCTTACCCATGCTGCTCTGCCACACGGATATCATTTAGAACTGCGGGAAAAGCCTAAAATCTCCCTAGGCAAGCAGCCCAGTGGTAACTGGTAACGGGCAGCTGACACAGAAATGCTGGGCATCGGGGGTAGGTGAGCGACCCTGGACAAGGCACGGGTCCCAACTCCATCCCTCATCCACTGACACCGGCTCCCTCCACTATAAAACAAAAGAAATCACGAACCACAGGATTTCTGTGGTCCCCTTCAGTGCTAAAGATGCCACACTGTCCATCTGTACGTCTCAGCCCAAACCCACTTTCTAAATGGTCAGGATCGGGGGGGCCTGGGTGGCTCGGTCAGTTAAACGTCTGTCTGTTGATTTTGGCTCAGGTCATGATCTCGCAATTCATGAGAGAGCCCCAAGGCAGGCTCTGTGCTGCTGGCTGGGAGCCTGCTTGGGATTCTCTCTCTCTCTCTCTCTCTCTCTCTCTGCCCCTCCCCAGTTAGTGTGCTCTCTCTCAAAATAAATAAACTTAAGAGAAAAAAAGAAATCTGTGTACCTTTCTCACAATTTTGTTGCAAACCTAAAACTGCTCTAAAAAAATAAAAAGATCTTTGGGGGACCTGGGTGGCTCCATCAGTTAAGTGCTGTCTTCAGCTCAGGTTATGACTTCATGATTCATGAGTTCAAGCCCCTCATCGGGCTCTGTGCCTGAAGCCTGCTTTGGATTCTGTGTCTCTCTCTCTCTACCTCTCCCCTGCTCAGACTCTCTCTCTCAAAATAAATAAACATTTCAAAAAAAATAAGAAGGTCTTTAAAAATTAGTAAATGATAGGCGCTTTCACACTTTTACATAATATTTTGCTTTAATTGGTTGGAAAGAACTGAATTTCTAGTATACTGCAAACATTGACATTTTAGTTTATTTTTAAATATTTATCTATTTTTGAGAGAGAAAGGGCACATGAGTGAGGGAAGGGCAGAGTGAGATAGAGGCAGAGGATCCAAAGGGGGATCTGTGCTGACAGCAGAGAGCCCAACGTGGGGCTCGAACTCACAAACCATGAGATCATGACCTGAGCCGAAGTCGAGTGCTAACTGGAGCTTAGGAAATAAGGAGCCTAGGAGTCACGCATGAGCTTCTGGGAGCTTGGAGGAAGGTGAGGACCCAGAGACTGAAGAAAAGGAAGGCATGGCAGGTGAGGGGTCAAGGCCAAAGGGGGACCCCTTTCTGTGGAATGCATGCATGCCATTGTCCTCAGTGTAGGGCCCCAGTCAAAATTCTTAAGACCCTAGGAAAATACCCTAACTCACATCCTGTTATATTCTTGGCCATGAGTTACTTAAGAGTTTCCTTATCATGGGACTTGAGGATGTTTCAGTTTTTTTGCTGTCCTCAACACTGCCATGGTGAATGCCCTTCCCCTGCAACCCCCAGCCCCCCATGTAAGGCTGTATATTTCTTACACTACATTTGCATCTGTATTTACAGACTAGACCTAATAGGCCAGACCGCCAGTCTGTTCTTCCACAGAACAAGTTCTAAGATCTCAAGTCAGTTCCTAGTGACAAATATCACCAAATACAAAGAAGATGCTGTTTTTATCTGTTGAAAGCCTATCAGTAACTGATTTCTTTGACATTAAACAAGCCTTTCAGAAATAGAGTTGCACATGATGTTGCCCAGAGTAGATGGGGGCAGGGGCCCACACCCAGTTTTTAAGCCATGGAACAGCAACTATGCTTGTTAACAGTATTACCCAAAGTACCACACAGAAAGGGGCCAGGTGAACCCCAAAGAACCAGCTAAGAGGGGGCCAAAAGAAGTGGCCTGACCATTACCCCAACCCTACCTCCAGCCTATATAAGAGAAAGAGATTTCTTTGAAGGAAGTGGTGGACGAAGTTTCCCTTCCTCTGCCTTTAGGAGGAAGGGGTCCCTTTCTGCCCCACCTATGCCAGGTGAGGGGGCCTCAGGATCGCCACCTGTGGGGGCACTTGGCAGAAGGGAGAGACCAGCTTCCCGCTCTTTGTGAGTAAGGCCCAAACCCTCTGCCACCGGGAGGCCCGAACCTGTGTGTATGAAGAAACCACAAGCTCCAGGGCCATCCCTGTCCCTAATGGTGGGCCAGAGGGGCAAGTCTCCCATGGCCATGTGGGCGGGAGCCATCTTGAAAGCACCCTGCTCAGGTAGGAGGGGTGTGATACATCACAGGGAGAGAAGAGGCTGGGGTTGCCTGTTGGGGGCAGATGGAAACAGTCATCTGGGAGTGCTCTGTCCACATCAGGCCATTATACGGTGCTGAGTTCTCATTTGGGGAAGGAGAGGGGAATGACATCCAGTATCTCTTTGGGCCTCAAAATTTCAATCAGGCCTGAGCTGGAGGTGAGGAAGACAAGCTGGAACTGGGTGAGAGATTCGAGTACGGGATGGCGTTCATTTAAATGCAATACCAACCAGGTGTTTACTGAGCGCTTACTATATGCTAGGAGACCGGCACTATTCTACCCATTTCATAAAGGAGGAAGCGGATTTCCAGAATCAGAATGTCTACACGGTTCAAATCTTGGCTCTATAATGGGTGTTACATGTAAGTAATGAATTGTTGGGTTCTACTCCTGAAACCAAAATTAAGCTGTATGTTAACTAACTTGAATTTAAATAAATACATTTTAGAAAAATGCAAAAAAAAAAAATCTTGGATCTACTACTCAGTAGCTATGTGACCTTAAACAAATCATTCAGCTTCTCTGTGTTGTAGCGTGCATCTGTAAAATAGACGTAGCAATAGTACCTCCCATTTGGAAGATTAAACGAGTTCATACAGGTGAGTGCCTGGAAGAACACTTGGGCTTAAAAATGTTAATTGTAATTATTATTCTTTTGATTACAACCTATTAAATTCTTGGAAAGGATGCATTATGTGAAAGAAGGAAATCGTGACATTGTACAGGTGATTACAATGATACAATATAGTTACACCCACGCAAAAGAAAAAAAAAGAGGAAATAATACTTTCCTCATCTTCCTTTCATAAGGACGTAACTTCTACAAGGAGGTTCCTGGGGAAAGCTCTCGCATTCTGCTCGGAACAGGATGCAAACAATCAGGCTGTGTGTTTTCTGCACAGATTAGCGGCCAGTGCACACAATACCCCAAATGCTAGAGGATATGTATTCACCCACCCATTCCACTTATTAAGTGCCTACGGAGTATTAGAGTCCAAATAAACGCTGTAATATAATCAACACCAAATCACTGAATACTGTTTTGAATATTGAATTGTGCCCCCCCCCCCAAAACCCCACTCCAAATTCCTATGTCAGAGTCCTAACCTCCGAATGTGACTATATTTGGAAATAAGGTCTTCACGGGGGTGATCAAGTTGAAGAGAGGTCATTAGGGAGGGCCCTAATCCAACAGAACTGGTGTTCTTATAAAAAGGGGAAATTTGGAGACAGACTCCCACATAAGTCTGGAGCATGTGGGAGCAGCCTGCATGCATGGAACATGAAGAGCTAATGCCATGGGCATGTCTGGACCCCTCACCCCCTGGATGAGGATGCATGGTCTATCCCAGACTTTCTCACTCTGCAGCACAGAGAAGTTCCCAGGACATTAAGAAATATCAGCAATGGGAGCCTACCCCAAAGCATTCCAGTGAGAATCTCTGGGGAACGGGATGCAAGCATGGGTAGATTATAAATGTTCTCCCGGCGATTCCTAATGTGCAGTCAGGGTCCAGAACTGTTGGGCTAAGCAGGCACTAACGTTAATAAGAAAATTTACATTTGTTTTCTTTGGGCCACTAATAGGTGCTTTCCATGTTTTTTTTTTTTTTTTAATTTCTTCTAATGTTTATTCATTTTTGAGAAAGACAGAGACAGAGCACAAAGGGAGAAGGGCAGAGAGAGAGGGAGACACAGAATCAGAAGCAGGCTCCAGGCTCCGAGCTGTCAGCACAGAGCTCTGACGTGAGGCCCGAACCCGTGAACTGTGAGATCATGACCTGATACTTAACCGACTGAGCCACCCAGGTGGCTCATCATGTTTTTAAAATCTGTCCTTAAGGATCCTCATTACTGCCTTCAGTGCGAGATCCTATAGTAGCCACTTGACCTACGCAAGACCCTTGCCCCTCCTCTGTGCAAAGTCATGTGCCAGACTCACGGATTATCTAAAAATAGCCAAGAAGGTAGGGTAGGGGGAGAATATGGCAGATGAAGGGCGGTAGGTACATTTGTGACTAATCTCACAACACCTTCCACTGCTGATTTATGTGACCATAAACTAAAATTATTCATGTATCCATGCTGCTGTAGACTAGGGGAATTTAACCAGCAGCCAGACGCTATCCCTCCTATCCAGTGGTTTTGTTTGTGGGGGAGGAAGTGGGATGCATCAGAATCACCTATGGGGCTCATAGGGGCATCTGGATGGCTCAGTTGGTTAAGCTTCCGGTTCTTGATTTCAGCTCAGGTCATGGTCTCAAGATTCCCGAGTTCCAGCCCCAAGTTGGGCTCCACACTGACAGTGCAGAGCCTGCTTGGGATTCTCTCTCTCTCTCTCTCTCTCAAAATTAAACAAACATTTAAAGAATTAAAAAATTAAAAAAAAAAAACAAGAATCACCTAGGGGGCTTTTAGAATCTACTCTTGGGTTTAGGAAGGTTTTGCTCTCCCTCTTCCCGTTCTGGAAGCTCAGAGCTCCTACAACTGCCCCACACTCCCTCCTCTCTACCCCACCCGCCCCGCTTCTGAAACATGGCTAGCAGGGTGGTCTCACTATTGCCTCTCCACCCAGGTCCCCCCAGAAAACAGCGCGAACCCCGTGCAGGAGAGAGTCCTAGAAAACTCTGAGGGATCAGTCTCAAGGCGCATGTGCCTGATTAAACCCCTGAAGTCAATGCCTCCAGCTGTGTTTGTCCCTTGCGTGTCATGCCAGCTTAGCTCCTCTGTGGGTTTCTGGAGGGAGGAACTTGGCCCTGTGGGTCCCGTGCAAGCCACACTCCCACACTGCCACACCAGGGCCTGTTCAGGCGGAAGGGGTGAGGCTGCTGGTACCTGAGCCAGCAAAGCTCTTGATTTCTGGGGACTCTCCACATCTTCTGCCCTGACTGCTTGTTTTTAGAACATGTTCCAAAAATACATCATTTGCTCCGGTACCCTGAACATAGCAAGCTTGTATCCGCTTCCCTATTACAAATGGCAGCTCCCACCATCGTGGGGCTCAATGACCCCCTCCCCTGCTTCATTTCTCTCTGAAGCACTATTGCCAGTAGACACAGACTTAATTGTACTATTTGTTCCTGGTCAGTCTGACTTATTAATTACACACCCATAAAGCATTTACAATGTGCTCGATGACATTTTTAAGAGCTTAAAAAAGATCAACTCGTGTCTTTACGAAGAGGGGACATTTGTACAGAGACAGGCATGCATAGAGGAAAGATGATGTGAAGTCACAGGGAGAAGACAGCCATCGACAAGCAAGGACAGAGGCTAGGAAGGGTCTGCCCCCAGCACCCTCAGAAGGACAGGCCCTGCCCACCTTGATCTCAGACTTTTGGGCTCCAGAGCTGTGACACCACACGTTTCTGAACCCACCCCATCTGCAGCGCTTTGCAACAGCAGCCCTGGATACCCACATAGATGTTCAGAATGCTACCCTCCCCTCTTCATTCCTGTTTCCACATCCTGTACCTAAGCCCTTGGGACCGTACCCCCGGGGCAGGGGGGGGTGCAAAAGAACCTCAGTGTTTCCTCCTAGCCATTCCTGGACTGGCCACCGCCAGGATGACTTCTCTGAAACTCTGTTCTCATGCCATCACTCTACAGGGAGACTCTTTCAGGAACTTCCCTTGTCTGGGAGACCAAGACCGTGTTCCCACTGCTGGCGGTCAGGACTCGGCCCAGACAGCACTTCCCAAAGTGGAGCTGAGAGGAAATGCTGGATGCGGGGGTTACCAGGCATGCCGAGGTGGGCGGGGGGGGGGGGGGGTAAGGCTTTATCTGTTCAGACAAGTCTGCTTCCCTGTCGAATGAACTCAATCAGCCATCGCCTCTCTTTTCCCTTACAGTCGCCTCTCTCTTTTCCCTTACAGATATGTGCTGAGATTCTCCAAGAATCCAAGGGAGAGTTTCCCAGCTTACCTGTCTATGGAGCCTCCGTTCTGGGAGCATCTGTAACCATTCCTTCTCAGCTTTCCAGGCTAGAGATTTCAAATGCTAACTCTAAGTGTAGCTCTAAGCATTCACCATTGTATCCCTAGCACCTAAGAGAGTGGTGATATCAAATACTTGATGGACAGATGGATGGGTGGGTGGGTGGGGGCAGGCAGGAGGATGGGAGGATGGGAGGATGGATGGATGGATGGATGGATAGACGGACGGATAGATGGATGGGTGGGCGGATGGACAGATAGGTGGATGGATGGATGGATGGATGGATGGATGGATGGATGGATGGATGGATGGATGGATGGACAGACGAATAGATGGATGGATGGGTGGGTGGATGAATGGATAGATGGATGGGTGGGTGGATGGACGGATAGGTGGATAGGTGGATGGATGGATGGATGGGTGGATGGATGGGTGGGTGGATGGGTGGGCGGGCGGACAGGCAGATGGATCGACGGGCGGATGGATGGGTAGGTGGACGGATGGGTGGACAGATGGGTGGACAGATGAATGGATGGGTGAGCAGGCAGATGGATGGATGGATGAATAGATGGATGGGTGGGTGGATGGACGGATAGATGGATGGGTGGGTAGATGGACGGACGGGTGGGTGGATGGACGGATGGGTGGGTGGGTGGGTGGGTGGATAGACGGTTGGATGGTTGGATGGACAGACGGACGGATAGATGGATGGGTGGGTGGACGGATGGGTGGACAGATGAATGGATGTGGCATCATCTCTCCTCTTGCAATCTTATTTATCAAACACCACCATGCTATTGTCTTGTTCACAATGGCCTATGGCCTCCCTGCTGTATGGACAGAACAAACCCTTTAACCCCCTAATCTCCTTGCTAGACTTCCTCCCTTCCTGCTCCATTCAAGTGTTGCCATTCAAGACCCAGCTCAAATCTGACATCAGCTATCTCAGCTGCTAGAGTCTTTACATATAAAAAAATGTTTGTGGGGCACCCGGCTCAGTAAGTAGAGCTTTGGACTCTTGATTTCAGCTCAGGTCATGATCTCAGGGTCGTGGGATCAAGCCCCGCAATGGGTTCTGTGCTGAGCAAGGAGCCTGCTTGGGATTCTCTTTCTCCCTCTGCCCCTCTCCCATGCTCAAGCGTGTGAGCTCTCTCTCCCTCTGTCTCAAAATGAATAAACATTTTTAAATAAAGTTTCTCTCTCTTCCCCTCTACCTCCCTCCCCTGCTTGCGCTCTCTCTCTAAAACAACAAAAAAACCTGAAAAAGAATGTTTGTATCCTTACCTATCCCGCTTCTTTTTATCCTGTCTCTGAAAGAGTTGAGGTTCTCACTTTTAAAACGCTAACCTGTGCCTCAGAGAACCCTACTTATGCAACACGTGTGTGCACATACCTTATATTCCCTGCCACAGGACACGTTCCTTGAGGGAAATCAAGGTGTGTTCCCCACAGAACATTAAGCATATAACCAATAAGTATTTGCTAAGAACGTTAATCCTCTCTACCTTCCACAGGGACAGCAAAGCCCACTAATTATTGCACTTCTCCTCCTGTTTTTAATCTCTCTGCTCCTTGGTAACACCCTATCCTTTAAAATCCGAGGTTTCCCATCTTGAAAAAAAAGAAGTTTCCCCCCTGTATTTTCTAGCACCTTCCAACAAGAATTTAGTGTTTTTTCTTTGCCACCTGAAGGAATTCTACAGGACTGCACGGGCTTTCTGGTCACCCAGTCCCTCTTTCAGCCTGGCAGTTAGGTTTTTGTCTCTATGACCGGTTTCTGCGTCTCCGCTTTTTTCTCCCACTGGCCTCTAAAGTGAGCTGTTCCGCAAGCTTCCAGCCTCGGCTCCTCTCCTGCTTTTCTTTTTTTTTTTTTTTTTAATTTCTAGGAGAGAGAGAGACAGCGTGAGCAGGGGAGGGTCAGAGAGAGAGGGAGTCACAGACTGAAACAGGCTCCAGGCTCTGAGCTAGCTGTCAGCACAGAGCCCGACGCGGGGCTCGAACCCACGAACCGTGAGATCATGACCTAAGCGAAAGTCGGACGCTTAACCGACTAAGCCACCCAGGCGCCCCCTCTCTCTGCTTTTCTACAAGGACTCTCTCCTTGGCAGTCTGGTCCACTCCTGAGGCTTCAACTGTAACATCCTAAATCAGCACCTAGTGCTGTGTTCTCTAGTACCTGCCGGGCATCGCCACAAATCTCACACCCCGCAAACTCTACAAACCTTTATCTCCTTTTTCTACAACCCACAAACAGAACTTAATCCCAGCAACACGTGAATCGTATCTTCTATCCGAATTCTCTATTTACATTCTTGGTAGAAACATTTTCCAGTCACAGGCTTAAAATTTACCCTCATCTTCTCTCCAGTCCCCCTGGGGAGGGACTGGTCATATGGGCCACTTACAACCCCCAGTAATTTCTATTGACCTATGTCTGGCATTCAAGGCTCTGGGGCCCTGGCTCCAACATATACCTCAGTCTTATCACCTAGGATCTCCTAATACTTCAGCTCCAGACAAAGTGTTTGTCAGTAGCTCTCAGAGCACTGACATATGCCACTCTTCCTGGCGGGGGAGCCCCTTGCGCTGCCTCACACGCATCCTAGAATCTACTTCTGTGTCAGAAATGATCACACCATGGACCTATTCAAACTGATGGCAAGGCCATGTAGCAAACTGGATAAAACGTTTATGAGACAGGGGCGCCTGGGTGGCTCAGTCAGTTGAGTGTCCAACTTCAGCTCAGGTCATGATCTCACAGTTCGTGGGTTGAGCCCTGCATTGGGCAGATGGTGTGGAGCCTGCTTGGCTCTCTCTTTCTCTCTCTTTCTCTCCCCCTCATTCTCTCTCTCTCAAAATAAATAAACTTTAAAAATGTTGGTGAGATTACATAAGAAAAGCGAGCTCACTGACAGTTTTGTAATTACTCATATTAAAAAAAGTATCAGGGAAATACATCCAAATGGCAAAAAAAAAAAAAAATGGTTATATTAAGAGCAATGGAATTGTGAAAGAGTTTTTTCATTTTTCTACATTCTAAATTTTACTTACTGTGGTTTTTAAAGTATGTTTTTACTTTAGAATAGCTTTAGACTTACAGAGAACTGGAGAAGATGGTAGAGAGAGGTCCTGTACACCCTACACTCAATTTCCTTCATTATTAACATCTCGTGTTAGCATGATCCTTTCATCACAACTAACTAAACCAGTCCCTTCATGTGGTTTCTAAAACTTAAAAACAAAGAAAGAAAAAAGAAAAAGAAAACCCTTTAGTTTGGTAAAACCAAATAATATAAATAGAGGAGGCGCTTTTGCTAGAGGTCAGTTTTTTAAAATGACAAAAATGAACACACCAAGTGTTGAATATTCTAAAGAGCAAATTATTAGCTTGCTTTTAAAGTCTGAGCTCTAGAGGGGCGTCTAGGTGGCTCAGCCGGTTA
Source organism: Hyaena hyaena (assembly GCF_003009895.1). Lineage (NCBI taxonomy): Eukaryota > Metazoa > Chordata > Mammalia > Carnivora > Hyaenidae > Hyaena > Hyaena hyaena. The sequence goes on from NW_024080922.1 coordinate 459,568, forward strand.
AGTGTCCAACTTCAGCTCAGGTCATGATCTCGTAGTCTGTGAGTTCGAGCCCTGCATCAGGCACTGTGCTGACAGCTCAGAGCCTGGAACCTGCTTCAGATTCTGTCTTTCTCTCTCTCTGCCCCTCCCCCACTTGTGTGTGTGCACGCGCGCACGTGCACGCGCGCGCTCTCTCTCTCTCTCTCTCTCTCTCTCGCAAAAAGTGAATAAACATTAAAAAAAATTTAAAGTCTGAGCTCTAGAAACTAGAGTGTGGGGGTTTTTGTTTGTTTCTGTTTTTTTTTTTTTTTTTTTTTGGTTTTTTTTTTTTTTTTTTTTTTTTTTTTTTTTTTTTTTTTTAATGTTTCTGCCCTAGTGAGTTTTCTTTGTTCTACCTGCCAAGTTGGTTTCAAAGAATTCTTCTGGATACCTAGCAGTTAGAACAAATCCTATAGATTACACAAATAAATAACTAACTGAAGTAGTGAGGTAGAGTCCTACTTTTCACAGGAATAGGAGACATTCTCTTTTAAAACAGAACTGGGGGAAAAAACCTCAAATAGGTTTCTTCCCTTTGTATTTGCTGAAAAATCTATTTTTCATCTTTTAGGATTGTCTTTACTTCATACAACCAGACCTAGGACACTAAAATTTAATTTAAAAAAACTAGTGAACAGCGTCCTAAGGTATACTCTGCACCTAATCTTAACTGGTTTTGGAAAATCCCTAAAAGCAAGCTAAACAAACACCATTCTTGTATCTTCGTGGGAGTCTGTATCATGTTACAAAACATGTGAGGGGCAAAACTTTGCCAAATAAATTGAAGAGCGCAAGAAAAGAAAATTTCATACTTTGGGTTCACTAAAGTGGTTTAAATGTAGTCAGTGCCAAAGTCAATCCTTAGACTGTAATTCCGAGGAAAATGCTGAGGATTAACAAACAAGAATATGAGGGGTGCCTGCATGGCTCAGTCGGTAAAGCACCCGATTTCAGCTCAGGTCATGGTCTCACGGTTTGGGAGTTCGAGTCCCGTGTCAGGCTCTGTGCTGACAGCTCAGAACCTGGAACCTGCTTCGGATTCTGTTTCCCTCTCTCTCAGCCCCCCCCTTCAAAAATAAATAAACATTAAAAAATTACAAAAAATAAGCACGATATTCACAGTCGGTGACTGAAGAGCCCCAAGCCAGAGTTAAAAGCGGGGTCACTGACCACTTTCAAGAGAGCTGTATATGATTAAAATAGACTGTTTTATCAACTACCGTACAACTCTGCATTACTACAAAGGTGATTTGACCATCCAGGAGTGTCACTATTAATAACATATGACAGACTGACGTTTGACAAACAAGCCTAAACACAACTTCCAATTTGTCTTGCTAAGAATTAACTTGGTGTTACTGAACAGGCAGGACGGAACCAGCCAGCCATCGTGAGGCAAGACGGGCTTTTTGAGACATTTGACACTCTAAATATAGTTCAGCAGATGTGCAGCATTGTGCAATTTGGCTAATAAGCTCTGAGCGAGTGGAAAGAAATGGACTGGACAGTACCAGAAGTGACTGAAACACACGGTGACCCAAGGAAGCTTCTGGAAGGATGTACCTCAGAAGGCGAACGGTGGAATGACAGGCAATTCTCAATTGTAGGGGTACATTTCTGTCCTATCTGAAGTTTAAAAGAACATTCTTTTACAATCAGAAAGCAACACATGGATTTGCTTTTTGGAAAAAGACAATAAAAATGATGTGATCAAGTTTGACTTCTGGTATCTGAAAAAAGTACAAGTTTTATAAAAAAAAAAAAAATTACAAAAACGGCATGGAACTATCCAGTTTGGTTGTGGCTTAACAAACGCTGATGGTCTGTGTTTAGCATACAGATAAATATTCCTTTCAAAGAACGGATTAAAGGTACCAGAGATACTGAAAGTCACAAGAGATGACATTCAATGGGGAAGCTTCAAGATAATTTCCAGGCTTATTTTATTACCTCAAAATCCTCTTCTTTCAAAGCTCTGGAAGAGAATCTCTAAGACTTTCCAGTTGGATTAGCATGTACCTAAGGGTGAAAATATAACCGAAATGATTTTTACCTGATGTTGTGCGTCGGAATTTGTTGGGCTGTTCAGAGTAACTGGATCACATTCCTCAGCTGGAGGGGGGAAAAGACACAAAGCTTGATAAGGAAAGGGCACGCTCTGCGGAGGGAGGCCTGTGATTGGGACTCGGTGCTATGTGTCGCTTTGACATCTGGTCAGCATGGTCCCTACTTACCCCTGAGGACTGAGCTTCAGTTCCCCGCCAGCCCACTGAATCACTCAGACGAGCCGGTCACATCCTCCCCAGGGGACCAGGGATGCTCCCTCCTCTTGCTACCGCCACCCTCACCGCCTACAGGGCCCGGGGCTTGCTCTGTGCCCGAGGGCAGCCCCGTGGGATGTGAGCCTGCTTGTGTTCCCCTCCCCCAGGCTGTGAGGACAAGTGACTCCTGTCGATCTCATCTGTCCCGTGCCAGGCATGTGTGGCCATCCCCATAACCTCTGGGCAGGATCCCTCCCTCACCAATAGGGCGAACAGGAGGGCCTCCGAACAGCTGGCCTCGTGAACAGCATGGTCCAACCACTATGGGAGACACTTCATCAGATGTAACTAACTTCCCCGGCGCAGAGACGCTGCCTGGGACAGAACTGCCGATCGCTGGCTGACTTGCACTTGGCCTGCGCAGCGTCGTGTGTTGGCTTCGTTCGGTGTTTGTCCTCTCCTCCCACCTAAAATGTCCTCGTCCCCAAGGTGAAAACTGATATTGACTATACCCCCATGTGATGTGCTGTCAGGTTCAACTGATGGCTGGTGGGTGTGCTCTAAGGATTCCACCTATGAGCCAGGGTGCCTGGGCTCCGCGCAGCTGCTCACGGGACACTAAAGGGCCCATCCTGCAGTCACGGGCCTGACGGTCCCATAACAATATGCCCTTATTGGAGGTGGACCCAACCCCACGCAGACTGACTGGTGTTCCCTGGGGGAAGAGGCGGCTCCCCGCAAGGTAGGCCTCCGAGCCTCTCCTTGTAAACACCTAGAAAGTCTGCACCCTGAATGATCAGAGACAAAAAGCGAACGCCGAGCCTTTATACGGTACAAGTAGAAACACCCCCAGGGAACCTGTACAGAAATCACAAAAAAACAAAGAAAAGGCAGGGCTGCGGCAAAGCTCGGTTTCAGTCCATCGCCCGCTGGGCTGCGCAGCCACCTCTGCCTGGCTGCAACGAGCACCCTGATGGTCCGAGTTAGAGGGGAACCCCGCGGCACCCCTGTGGCTCGGGATGGGGTTAGCTCGAGCCTGACGCAAGCCCGGGGTCCTGAAACCAGAGGAAAGAAACCGCTGCCCAGGGAGGGCCCCAACCCCAGTGGTACTGATTTGAGGCTCTGTGGAGGAGGAGATGCAGAAATGTGAGCGGAGTGGAGGATTCCCCCACCTACCTGCACCCAGAGTTTATCCAGTGATGCAAAAAGGAAAGGGGACGGGAAATGAAAGAAAGACAGAAAGAATCCTGGACGCCAGGGAGGAGGAGAAGAAAGGAAAAAAGGACTACAAGCAGAGCTCCATAGTTTGACCCGATGGGAAACCCAACATTTACTAAAATAACTTACACAGCTAACAGGTAAGAGAGTGCGGAGACCTCGGTGGCTGACAAGGTCAGTTCTGAATGAGCTTTACTGTCTGCTGAAATGCACCCGCAAACCCTCAAGGACTTCATCAGTCCTGGGGCTCCAACGACAGTTACGCTTGGAGATGCCAGTAAAATGTAAACACAGGGTCCCCACATGATCCTAGGAGAGTTCCTGAATGTGAAATAGGACAAATAGCCACAACTTCCCCTTACCAAAAGAACTACAGTTTCGCCTCATTTTCCCACAGTCATAGCACCCACTGCCTTAGATTACCCTCATGGGCATGGTGGTTCCAACCCGACAAATTCATATTAAATTAAATCTTTACAGTTAGAAATTGATTTGAACAAAATGAGACCCTGTGGACCTCTCAGTTCAAATACCTAACATGGCCCAACAGAAATTAAACAGGACCTTCAAAGATCAAAACTTACGGTATAAAACCTGATGAGTGAAGGGAGGATTGCCTGCTACTTCTCCATTTAATAGCTGAATCTGGCCTGTTCTTAAACCCGAAAGACAATGAACGGTGCCCCACAGTACCTTACTGTGATCTTAATACAGGGTTCCTGTCCTTCAAGGTCCCAGACCCAGTACCCAGTATTGTTTGAAATTACTGACTCCATCCCACCAGCCACTAATAAATATCTGGCGATTACCAATTTGGCTAATATGTTCTGTTCAGTGTCTATTTTAGCAACCTCTCAGGTGCCACGCACCTTCATCTCCAAAGGCACCCATACATGGTGACCAGGCTACATATGGGGTACCTAACAACCTTGCCCTAGCACACAGTCTTTGCAGACAAGCTCTTTTTTAAAAAATTTTTAATGTTTTATTTATTTCTGAGAGAGACAGCGTGAGCAGGGGAGGGTCAGAGAGAGAGGGAGATACAGAATCTGAAACAGGCTCCAGGCTCTGAGCTGGCAGTCAGCACAGAGCCCGACGCGGGGCTCGAACCGACGAACCGCGAGATCATGACCTGAGCGAAAGTTGGACGCTTAACCGACTAAGCCACTCAGGCGCCCCTTTGCAGGCAAGCTCTTAACTGCACCCAACCTTCTTCAGGATCATGGGTATGCCACTACATGGATGACATCCTCCTCCAAGGATATCCATTTGATATATTCATCCAAGCCATACAAATCTCCACAAAAGAGCTCACAGAAAGGGATCAGGACGTTGGCCTCCACACAGTGCACGGCCCTACCACCGTGGTTAAATTCCTGAGAATCTTTTGGTAAACTAAGGGCAACTCCATCTCTGACATGGTCAATAAAGAGTTATGAAAATAGGGGCGCCCGGGTGGCTCGGTCGGTTGAGCGTTCGACTCTGTCTCAGGTCATGATCTCACGATTCGTGAGTTCAAGCCCCATGTCGGGCTCTGTTTTCACAGCTCAGAGCCTAGAGCCTGCTTCGGATTCTGTATCTCCCTCTCTCTCTGCTCCTCCCCAACTCATGCTCTGTCTCTCTCTCTCAAAAATAAATAAATGTTAAAAAATTAAAATAAAAAAGAGCTACAAAAGTAAAAAACAAAAACAAAACTTTAAGGGATGCCTGGGTGGCTCAGTCAGCTGAGCGTCTGACTCTTGATTTCGGCTCAAGTCATGGTCCCAGGGTTATGGGACCTTCGTCATGCTCTGTGCTGAGCATGGAAGCCTGTTTAGGAAACCCTCATATCCCCTCTCTCTCTTCCTCTCTGCCCCTTCCCTACTCATTCTCTCTCTCTGAAATAAAATAAAAAATAAAAAATAAAGAGTTATGGACCCTGTCAGTGACTAATACAAGTTAATACAAGTCCAACATCTAGTTTGCGGGGAGTTCTGGTGGCAATGTATTCCTCATTTACATATTTTACTAATTCCCACTGATGCAGTTACTTGTAAACTGCTCCACCATAAATTTGGCCCTGTCTAACAAAAGCCTACAACACACATTCCCAGAGACCCCTTCACAGTTTAAATGACCTCCTCATATACCCCCTGAAGTCTCTGGACCACCCATGACAGCCATATGCTGTCTACGTGCTTCTGAAGCATGAAACTGCCCTGCTAGACCCTTCTCTCTATACAGCAGCAGGGCAGCGACCGCCGGCTGCATGCCGGGCTCTTCTGGAAGTGTAGAGGCTCTCACTGACCCTGCATCTGTAAGCCTCCATACCCTGCTGCCCATTATGCCTTGGGTCACAGAAGCAGCTCTGTACAAGTTTGACATGGCTACTGAGACCTCACTGCTACTGAGTGGAGCCAAAGGTGGGCCTCCTGGCATATTCCACCCATAGGAGGGCGTGGCCTCCACTATCCTCAGGCTATCTGCAGATGCCACGGTGCTGGAGGAAGTCACCCTTCTCACATTCCCGAGTTACCTGGGGAGTCCCTTCAGATCAACCGAGCGAACAGCAGTGGGAATTTGTAGATTTTACAGGTGTTATCACCACCATCATACGTGCTGGCGCTCATGGATAGTTATGCTTTCCAGCCCTTAGTCCACACGTTCCTGATAAAAGACTGCCAGACTCCAGCTGGTTATCTTAGTGCTGGATGGCCTGACAAATGGCCCAACAAAATGGCCCCGTCCACACTTTTTTTTTTTAATACAAACTCTTAGACCACTGCCTAAGACCTGCACATTCTGGGACAGAACTCTGGGAATCTCTTGCCTCACAGATGAAGAGAATATAAATCAAGGTAAAGATGTCTCTACACATAGTAAGGCCACACTATCAGGCCTCACTAGAATATTCTCTATCCCCTTTGGAGTTCCAGACATTACTGCTGGTGACCAAGACATTCATTTCACTTCTTAGGACACAATGCCTGGCTCTAAAAGAAGCCACTCGATGGAATTTCCATCTACTGTCTAGGCAACAGGTTAAATCAAAAGGGATGATGAGCGCCTCACAGAATTCCTGCTTTAGTTACAGAGTGCAAATAGAGCTCTTGCCAATTGCCACAGGCATTGGTTATCTTAAAAAAAAGTTTTTTTAAGTATTTATTTCTGAGAGAGAGCGTGAGTGGGGGAGGGGCAGAGAGAGAGAGGGAGACACAGAATCGGAAGCTGAGGTGTCAGCATAGAGCCTGATTCAGGGCTTGAACCCATGAACCTTGAGATCATGACCTGAGCCAAGGTCAGACACTTAATCTACTGAGCCACCCAGTAGGTTGGCTGGCATTGGTAACCTGAATTTAGGTAACCTGGCATTGGTTACCTAAATTCCTGCCCCCATTATACCAGTGCCATACCGCATGGCCCACCCTCTCCTGGTCGAGTGTCTGGTGTGTTTTTTAGGGAGGCCCTTCTCTATCCTCTAAGTCCCAATCATCACTAAGATTTAAATCTATGTCAAGGTTATCACAGAGTCAACTGTGGTGTAAGATCTAAGACTAAGACTCAATATCTGTCTTGACATCTGGTAAAAATCAGGAGGTGCGAGCCTTCCGCACAGCTGCTCTGTGGACCAGGTCCCCTAGCTGAACACCAGGCACGGTCCCTACTTACCCCTGAGGACTGCGTTTCAGTTCCCCACCTGCCCACACAATTACTCAGATGAACTGGTCACATCCTCCCTGGGGAACCAGGGACCCTCCCTCCTCTTGTTACCACCACCCTTACCGCCTACAGCCCCTGGTGGCTTGTTCTGTTCCCAAGGGCAGCCCTGTGGGATGTGACCCTGCGTGGCTTGCAGTGTCCCCCTCCCCCAAACTGTGAGTGTGACTCCTGTCAATCTCATCTGTCCAGCGTCAGGCATGTGTGGCCATCCCCATAACCCCTGGGCAGGATCCCTCCCTCCCCAGGGGTGAATAAGAGGCACTGCAGACACATTCCCCTCTGCTTAACATCACAACAAATTCCTCCGTGCTCATTCGTCTGTCTGACATTTTACCAAGCCTTTCGGATTAGCACAGGGTGGGATTATAGTTGTCTTAATAGCTCACCCTCCTAAAAGCCAAAGCCATGTCAGTTCTATTGTCTAAGTGGGGATTGCCTGCAAAAGTCAAAGGGACCTGACGTGCACGTGAAATGTTTTAACACGTTTCAAAAAATGGACTTTGGGAAGGAACCTCCATGCTTAGGGCTATCTGACACAGGTGTTAACTTCACGGCTCCCGATTACGGTGAAGATGGCACAGGTATGTTAAAAACTGACGGGTCCATCGCGTTTTAATCTTTAACTACAGAATTTGTTCCTGCACGCTAACCTTGAAAGTTGACAGAAATACAGAACGTTATGAAAGAAAGGTCTATGTTGATTTTTAGAGGTATAAAGTTTTAAATAAAGAATCAATTATCAGGGTCCAACAGCTAAGACCGAATGAGAGATTGATTGAGTCATCTCTTTACATCCATTAACATTCATTCACCTATTAAGCGCTGGGCTGCTGGATTTGTTCAAACCAGGAGCTACTGCATTCATTGCCTCCTATACAATTCCTGCGAGAGTAAAGGGCAATCTTTCCCCTTATTAGTATTATCTGAGAAATGTATTTACTTATCTATAGATTTTTGAAAATAAATGTTTATTCTTTTTTGAGAGAGACAGTGTGAGTGGGGGAAGGGAGACAGAAGGAGACACAGAATCTCAAGCAGGCTCCAGGCTCTGTACTGACCGCAGAGATCCCTACGTGGGGCTCGAACTCAAGGAACCACGAGACCATGACCTGAGCCGAAGTTGGACGCTCAACTGACTCAGCCACCCAGGCGTCCCTATCTGAGAAATTTAAACTAAAAGCATGTTTTTTGTTTGTTTTTTTACTAAGCTTCTACATGTTATCTTTCAAAGGGAGAGCAGCAGAGATCTTGCCTCGGCCTGAGTTTCTCAGGATAGCCCCCAGCATTCTGACATCTGAATGAAGTACCTCTGGGGCTTGTTAACAATGCAGATTCCTGGGCTCCACACCAGACTTCCTTAACCAGAATCTCAGGGACCCCAGAGAGTCTGACATCTCACAGGCACCCCACGGCATTCTGATGCACGCTCTGGCAGAAAGTCATGGACACATGATTTCAGTCACACTGATCCTCAGAGTGGCTAGCGTCACAACTGCCAACTCAGCATTTTTGTAGAAACATGGCTGCTCTCCCCGTAGGATGGCAACTTGAACTTAAGTAGTTACTTGTGTGAAGTGGTGCACCCCAAACATTCCCATGGTCCTTATCGCTCTCACTCCTCTCTGCCCTCCACAACAGAAAAAAAGAAATTTGCAGGGTGGTCACCTTTGTATTCAAATCACAATCTGGGGGAGGGGGATTGACCTGGGAATGTATTGTAACTGGAGGTTCCCAACAGAGTTCCAGTCAAGGTTGAGAGGGAGGGAATGAATTTATGGATTAAGCAGGACCAAGACACAGCAAATCATGCAGGTAGGAGGGGTGTTTAGTTTCCTATCAGAACAAGGAAGCCTATCAGCAAAATGCTGTCAATCTAACGAGGTGAGAGATCGTATAAAATAGAGCGAATTGGCTTGCTAGTTTTAGGGCAAACTATTTTTTTATGTTTATTTATTTTGAGAGAGAACATGCATGGGAGAGAGGGCAGAGAGAGAGGGAGAGAGAGAATCCCAAGCAGGCTCTGCACTGCAAGCGCAGAACCAGACTCAGGGCTTGAGCTCACAAACCGTGAGATCATGACCTGAGCTGAAATCAAAAGTTGGACACTTGATCGACTGAGCCACACAGGTGCCCCTAGGGCAAACATTTTTATTTCTGATTTATTTTAGTGAGTTCTTTCACATTTGTTTATTTTTTCCTAACGTTTTCAAGTGGAACCACTACTTCTACATTTAGTTAAATTGTCCTAAAAGGTCCCCAAATATCATCTATGCTTGAGTTCAAATTCCTCAAATTCAGGAACAACAGAATTAGTTTGCTTTACTTCTCATTAGCTTAAAATTCACCATAAAATATTTTGAATAAGAGAAAAGAGCAGTAATACTAGAGAAAAAGATGATAAAAGCTTCATTGATTTATGATGTATTTATGTCCAATTTCCCCTCACTGGGAATAGTGACCCAAAAAAATCAGAATTCTCTTCCCACATTTTTTTCTCAAAATGTGAAGAGTTACACTCCCTTCAGAACACTTAATCCAGTAGTTTCTACAAGATATAAGGAACTCTGTGATATAAAATAAGCCTCATTCACATCAAAAACCATACAATCTCATCCTTTTTAATGGCTGTGTAATATTCTATCACACACATATACACACACATACACACACCCTCCTTATCCATCTGTCAATGGATATTTGGGTTGCTTCCATATCTTAACAGTTGTAAATATACTGTAATAAACATAAGAGTGCATAGATATTTTCGGATTTGTGTTTTCATTGTCTCTGGATAAATACCCAGCTGTGGAATTATTGGATCATATGGTATCTCTATTTTTAATTTTTTGAGGATCCCTCCCCACTCTTCTGCACTATGATATATACCTAAAACTAATGCATCAACTATTCTGAAATGAAAAATTATAAATAAGACTTAATAAAATAAGTCTCACTCTTATATTAGTCTTGAGTTTAGTGCCTGCAGACTCTCCCAGTAAAGCTCTCATAAAAGATGCCTGACAGATGAACCCTGATAGAATGAACCCTCTGAAATCTCTAAAATCAGGGGAGGAGGAAGTTGCACATTTGTTTCTGATATGAACACAAGTTAAACAACATGTTTCATCTCAAAAACATGGTGATCACTGAAATCGCACTAGATTTCCACAGTTGATTAATGGTAAAACTACATTATTCAGAACCACTCTGGTCTGGACCGTGTTAAGAAACAGTTTTATCGTGAAGGCAGTAGGAATATTCTAGAAGTATAATAAAGGTTTTGTGAAACATACTGAATCTGCCTAAGAAAATAAATTTTGAAGACTTTTTAACCATATGGAAATTGTTCAGGCTAATTATAGATAAATCCTCTGTTAAATAAAGCAGGACCCCCTCAAATTCACTTAAACACTGTAAGTCTGACTCTGGACTTCATTAGATTGCATTTACTTTGAAATCTATAAAGTCGTCTCTGATTCATATGGGTTTTCTTTCCCTAAAAACATTTACAGTGAGAAAAGTACCACACATGTTTAATGATTATATTGGCCTCATTGGTATGTTTAAAAAAAATACTAGCAGGGGCACCTGGGGGGCTCAATCAATTAAGTGTCTGACTTTGGTTCAGGTCATGATCTTATGGTTTGTGAGTCTGAGCCTCACGTCAGGCTCTGCGCTGACAGCTCAGAGCCTGGATCCTGCTTCGGATTCTGTGTCTCCATCTCTTTCTGCCCCTCCTCTGCTTGTGCTCTCTCTCTCTCAAAAATAAATATTAAACATTTTTTTAAATACTAGCAGTTATTAAATCATAAATATTATTGAATACAAACATTGGAATAACTTTTGTAACTTCTGGACATTAAGTATAAGATGATGTGTTTCTTTGGAGATGAGAAATTATGTGCTTAATAATATTGTTCTCCAGGTGCTTGGGTGGCTCAGTCAATTGAGTGTCTAACTCGTCCAACTCTTGATTTTGGCTCAGGTCATCATCCCAGGTCGTGGGATTGAGCCCTGCATTGGGCTCTGTGCTAAGAGTCTGCTTACGGTTCTCTCTCTCCCTCTGCCCCTCTCCCCCACTCACACTTGCATGCTCGCTTTGATATTAAAATAATAATAATAGATAATATCATCGTCCGTGAATAAGGATAGAAGAAAGATCTAGTCACATTTCTTACAAAGGTGGTTTTCACAGTCATGTTCCTTGTAAATTCATTACCATTTGGATTAGGGTTTTGTAAACCTCAAATTCTAGGAGAAACCCAATAGTACAGTTACTGTACTAGGAGGCTGCTAAGCAACCAGTCTTTTTTTTTCCCCCCAAAACAGGAAGTCATGTTTAAGGGTGTTAAAAACCATCTTTAGATCGAACCATGACACTGCAGTCTCAGAGTCACTGCAGCTCTGTGGCTGTCTCAAACGGTGCCACTTTTGCCACGGCGCTAGGAAAGCATCCTCGACCCTGAGTTTTCCTACTTTTTTTGTTGCCAGATTTTCCTCCACCATCTGATGCTCACCTGTGCTCATTTCACTGAATTTTTTAAAAAATATTTATTTATTTTTGAGAGAGACATAGAGCATGAGCAGGGGAGGGGCAGAGAGAGAGCGAGCCAGAGCCTCTGAAGCAGGCTCCAGGTTCCGAGTTGTTAGCACAGAGCTTGATGTGGGGCTCGAACCCACGAATGGGAAGATCATGACCTGAGCCCAAATGGGACGCTTAACTGAAGGAGCCACCCAGGTGCCCCCATATCACTGAATTCTCACGAGCACCATGCGAGGGATGATAACACTGTCCTCCTACACTACAGGCAGGTAACTGGGACCGGGAGATATAGAATCACCTGCTTCGGGCACTCAGAGTCCAGCAGGTGGTGGTCTGGCTTCAGTTCTGTTCTCTTGGTCTATGTGCCCCCCTGGTGGACACACCAAATCCTTGAAACATCTTAGGCAGGCTCTATTTATTTTTTGGAAAGAGAGAGAGGGAGAGCAAGCACAGGGTAGAGAGACAGGGGAGAGGGAGAGAATTCCCAAGCACTGCAGAGGCTGATGCAGGGCTCGATTCCACAACCCTGGGATCATGGCCTGAGCTGAATCAAGAGTCGATGGTCAACCAACTGAGCCATGAGGCGCCCCAGGCAGTCTCTTAAAGTGAGGTCTGCATCCCAACCCCTCAGGTGTGCGATTACACACAGGTGCCTGAGCCTGACCCTAGACCTAGCACATCGTGATTTCAGAGCAGCCGGGCCCAGAATCCGCATTATGAGTGAGCCCCCCCCACACTCCCAGATGATTCTTCTGTGCCCCTGAAGTCTAAGAAACCCCTTCAAGGCTGCTTCCCATGTGTCCCTGGCTTCCTGGCTTACACCTTTCACCTTCTTGCTGAATTAAATTGTCAAATCACAGTCTGGAGGATTCAGGACACTTAGAAGTCCTTCACCCACAGGGGAAAGGAGGACGTGAGCTAGCCAGAAGGCTCCCCTACTATAGCCAGGATTTGGACTCAATCCTGGCCTTTGGTCTCTTTTCCCTACATCGCTGCCTAGGACATGCACAGGGGGAAAAAGGAATGAAACTCTAACAGTGTAATCTCTGGGTGCAAGGAGAAGAGTCTGCTGAATAAGGAATGGAGGGGAGAGGAGCGTTGGCAACACCCTAGACTCAATCCCAGGTGGGCCCCGGCAGGGAGCTCCCTCCCAACTCTCCAGTCCGGTGACCCTATGATCACCCCGTCACAAAGACTGCCAGGAAAACCCATGTTCATGGGTGCTGGGAAGCCCTACCTCTCCAGGAAGCCGGGGGCCCCTGCCATCTCTGAAGCTGGTCAGATCTGATAGCCCTCCACCCCCCTCACTCCGGGTGGTCAGCAGAGCACGAGGAAATGCTCCAGTCGGGCGAGCAGCAGCTCGGTCTCCATGACAGATACAGCTTTGCAGACCACCCCACAGGAGAAATCAGAAAAATGGCTGGTCTGTACTGAGCCTAAAACAGTAGCTTGTGAATTACAATAGATAGGTTTCTGGGTGGGTTTCTGTTTGTTTGTTTTCTGCTTTGGGGCCTGACAAGCATCCTTTGCCCCTCAGTCTAATAAGAGAACCCTCCTTCCTGTGGTTTGGGTAGAACTAACTCTGCGCTCTCCCCTACCCAACCTCAAGGCTCAGACCTGACCAATGCCTCCTTCATCCTCCTGATGGCAACAGCGGACTCACAGATGGCCATGTGACCCAAACTTCCCATATGACAGTCATCCCCAGAATTATGTGGGTGTTGGAGGAAAGCCCCCCCCACCTTGCTCCACCATCATGAGGGGTGTTGTGTAAAGCCACGGGCATTGGTGACCACCTTTTCCATCATGAATGGAAAGTCTACCCAAAACTGGAGCCAACACAGATGAAGACAGAGCCATGAAAGAGACAGAGAGGCTGAGCCTGCAAGCATCGTTTAAGTGCTTGGACTCATCAGTGTCCAAAGACCCTAATGGTCCCTCCTCCCTTTTTTAAAATTAACAGTAGATTTCTGTCACTTGCAACCTGGAGTCCTGGCTATCTTCATTTTATGCATGTGAAAAACACCACAGGAATTTAATGTCTAATTTCTAATGAAATAACTCATAGACTTGAATACGAAAATCCACGCCTGAGATCAACAAATCATCAGCTAAATTATCGGTATGTTTCTGTTCTACACTTTTACATAATGAGAAATTACTTTGACTGGTGCTTTGTTCAAGATATTGAAATAATCACAAGTTCAAGTAGTTATATTATAACTGTACATACCTTTAGGGAGTCCCGTATCTTGAATGGGGTATTTGTCTGACTGTGGAAATCAACAAAAGAGGAGAGTTATTTTTAAACGCCGTAGTCAATTGTAAGATCAAAGTGAAAAGAAAGCTTTGTTTGGGGGAAGTCATGATTTTAGTTTAAAACCTTGCAAGTTTCTAACTGTGGGTTTATCAACGGGCCTGACCCATTGCTTGTTTTTATTCTTAGTTCATAAAAAATGAAATCCAGGTTGACAAGAGATTAATGTTGGAACATGAGACAGAATAAGGCTTCTCAATTTCCTCAGCTCTGACCACCAAACCACACTTCCTGTCTCTTCTGCAGAGTTATTTCCCCTATTTCCTGTAGTTTAAAATTGAGGAACAATTTTATGTTTTCATGAATTATGGGGATAGACCCGTATCCTGTCGTCATTTCTGTGATATTCGTTTGGGCCAATAAGCCTGTGTGCCGGGTGGGACTCACTATTGGAGAGCCTTGTCCTGGGCTGACTGGGACAGCATTCAAAAGCCAACCATCCCTACTGACCTACACAAAGATTCACAAAGATCTACTCATTATGAATGACCACACACATTTTCCTCAATGCCCTGGATGAGGGCAAATCCATTGGAAGGAATTCAAAGTAGCAAAGGCTTTTGCAATCACCTATGTCTTTGTTTGTACCTCCACGCAGGTATCTAACGTTCTGGATACTCTGACTTCCGATTAAAGACTGTAGTCATTCTCTGATGACTTATGTAAGAGGAGTGAGAATGTGCCCAGTCTCCCTATCTTGTCCCCTAACCCCTATTTTAGCTCCCACCCTCCATCTGGGCCTACGGGTGCACACCCTCCAGGCTTAAAAAAAAAAAGAAAGTTACACCTTTCAATTTGCTGCTAGGTCTCACACATGTCCTCCTGTGACAGAGAAGAAACAAATGTGGAACCAAAGATTTTGTTTTAAATCTCTTTCCTTACAGCTTCTTTGGAGCTGAACAGTGAAGTTGCAGAACTTCTAGAAGCCTCGAACTCCTCTTCCACAGAAGAAATCAATCAATTATGGAGAACGTAAAAAGTCAAGTTTTCCCTCAGACTAAATTGTTCTTGACACTCTGTTCTCCAGAGCATGGGACACACCCCTGTCCTAGAACACTTATCAGGCTGTTGTTAAAGTATATAGTTGTTTGTCTCCTGGAGCAAACTCAGAGTTTTTCGAGAGAAGGAACTATGATCTTTGCAACCCCTTATTTTGACTCAGTGTTAACTGAACATCTACCAAAAGTCTGCATGAACGAACAGGCCAGAGCAAACGCAGGTTTCCTGGAAAGACAGACACTTGAGCTGGAGAATGCTCAAGAGCTCAGGTGACCAAGAGAAAGAAACACAGTAATTAAAGATGGTGGACACAGAGGAGCAAGTCCAGGTGGTCTGGAGAGTGACAGGTGTAGAAGACCCGTCAGGCCTGAAGCAGAGATGCACGCTGGAGGGGGACAGGGCTGGATATGACATGATGGAGCCATTTGACATGGAAGACCCGGGAAGCGAGGTGGGAATGATTTAATGGGTGCCATTCTAGGTGTGTGGGAAGCTTGGCCCCTCCAACTGTGCATGGTAAGATGTTCAGCACAGTCTTGTAGAAACTCAGACAAGCTAAATGATTTCAGCCCAGTGCAATCAAAAGTAGGAGTTGGGCTGTGGAGAAGGGGACCCCAGGGTGAGGCAAAGAAAGTGTCACAGGTCAGGGAGGCTTGAACTGAGAAGAGGAGGAAATATAGGAGTTCATTAGGTGAGGAAGCAGGGAGATTTTCCTCGCTGGATGGAGCAGCGAGGAAAATCCTATCCTAGGAAGGTGAGAAGGCATGGATGGGGTGTTTTGGGAGCAGAAAATAGCTACACACGCCTGGCTCGCTATGGAGGGATGCTGAGATGAGGTCATGGGGACTGCATGTGGCACTTTGAAGAGTACAGGCTTAATCCCAGGAGCAGCTGCCATGTGATGGCTTGATGTGCAGCTCCCCCCACAAAACCTGTCAAAGTCCTAATGCCCAGCACCTCTGAATGTGACCTCATTCGGAAATGGGGTCACTACAGATGAAGGACTAGTTAAGATGAGATCACACTGCGGCGGGGGGGGAGCAGGTCCTCAGTCTGAGATGACCTGTGTCCTTATAAGAGATGAAACTCAGAGACACAGAGCCACAGGGGGAATTCAGCCACGTGCCAACCCTGGTGGGGGGGGGGACGCAGGGGTGCAGCTCCGAGCCAAGGGCCACTGCGGGTTGCCGACAACCTCACAGATTGGCAGAGAGGAGAAAGGGTTCTTCCTCCACGGGTTTCGGGGGGAAATGGCCCTGCCAATACTTGGGTTTGGCTTCTCACCTCCAGAAGCTTGGGGCATTTAGGTCACCCACTACGTGGTCCCCTGGTGCAGCCACCCCCACAAACCGACCCAGGGAAGGCTTGGAAAAATCACTCTGGCCCAGCATGAAGAAGTGATCAGAGGTAGCTGTGACCCAAAACAAGAGGGGAGAACTTGATGTCGGGAAGAGAGTGGGAATCCCAGAGGAGCACAGGCCAGGGACTGGGGAGGGGACAGGAAGGACCAACTGAGTAACACCCAGTAGAGGAGAGGCCGAGGGTTCTCGTAAGGGACCACAGCACCAGGGATAACAGCAAAGATCCACAGGGCCTCTCCGCGTCCCGTCCTTATGGGACACAGGGCGGGGGATTTTTTCATATTGATTTCCACCGTGTGTCCAGCTCTGTCCCCTGTACTCACTTAGAAAACTGTGCAATGCTGATGAAAGACATGAGAACAAACATCTCAGGACTTTGAGACACTGTGGTGTCACGTGAATCACCAAAGACTTAAAGACATTACATTGAATTATACTGTTTAATTATATTGTTTATGCATTTATATCATTGTGACTAAATTAGTTCATCAGAATTGTTCATGACTTGTATTTCCCTGATGAGGAGGGATGCAGAGCATCATTTCAGTGTGGAGTTTCCTCAAAAAATTAACACTAGAACTCCCCTATGACCCAGCAATAGCACTGCTAGGAATTTACCCAAGGGATACAGGAGTGCTGATGCATAGGGGCACATGCACCCCAATGTTCATAGCAGCACTCTCAACAACAGCCAAAACACGGAAAGAGCCTAAGTGTCCATCAATGGACGAATGGATCAAGAAGATGTGGTTTATCTATACCATGGAATACTACATGGCAATGAGAAACAATGAAATCTGGCCATGTGTAGCAACATGGATGGACCTTGAGGGTGTTATGCTGAGTGAAATAAGTCAGGCAGAGAAGGACAAATACCATATGTTTGCATGTACAGGAGGATTAGGAGGAACTTGACGGAGGACCGTGGGGGAGAAGAAGGGGAGAAATAGTGGGGGAAAGGGAGGGAGGCAAACCATGAGAGACTCTTGAATGCTGAGAACAAACTGAGGGCAGATGGAGGTGGGGGGGAGGGGAAGGGGGGTGATGGGCATGGAGGAGGGCACTTGTGGGGATCAGCACTGGGTGCTATATGGAAACCAACTTGACAATAAACTCTTTAAAAAAAAATTGTTCATGACTGGGCAGTTCCTCTCCTCCAAATGCTGAAAGAAAGAAAAGAAAGAAAGAAAAAAAGAAAGGGGGGAGGGCAGGCAGGAGGGAGGGATGGAAGGAAGGAAAAAAGAAGAAGGAAGGAAGAGAGGCACCTGGGTGGCTCAGTCGGTTGAGTGTCCAACTTCGGCTCAGGTCATGATCTCACTATCTGTGGGTTCGAGCCCCGTGTCAGGCTCTGTGCTGACAGCTAACTCAGAGCCCGGAGCCTGTTTCGAATTGTGTCTCCCTCTCTCTCTGACCCTCCCCTGCTCACACTGTCTCTCTCTGACTCTCAAAAATAAATAAAAAACATTAAAAAAAAATTAAAAAAAACAAAGAAGAAGGAAGAAAAAAAAGAGGAAGGGAGGAAGAAAGGAAGGAAGAAGGAAGAAAGGAAGGAAGGAAGAAAGAAGGAAGGAAAGAAGAAAGGAAGAAAGAAAACATGTCACATACTATATACATAAATAACACATGAAATGTTGCCAAAGGCACTGACTGGATCATAAAACAAGAGGCGGTACCACATAGGAGAGCAGGGCTCCAGTCTGGGTGATTTTATACAAATCAGTTAACTTTCATTGCCTCATCTGTAGCATGGGGAGGGGGGCGGGGGGAGGGGAAGAGCTGTCCTACTATCTCACAGCTTATCTGAAGGATGAAGAATGATGTATGAAAATCCTTGGTAAACCTTAAACAGTAGACATAGTACCGAGTGGTTATGGGAAGGCAGGGCAGGGACCTGAAGCCAGCCGCTGGGTTTGAATGGGTTTGAATTCGCCCCGGCCGCTTCCAAGTTGGGCTACTTAACCTCACCCTCTGTGCTTCAGTAAAACAGGCAGTGCTTACCTGATAGGGCGTTTGCAGGGATTAAATGCAGTAACACATGCAAATCAAATAGTGTATGCTTATCTGGTGAGTAGGGAGCCCCCAGTTACTGGAAGGCAGACCTGTTGCTTCCTTCAATCTCACATGAGATATTTTGAATTCGGAAGAGGAAGTTAAAAGGAGGCAGACAAGTATACAAAGACTTGACGTAATCTAAGCAGATCACTTCTGGCATGCGCCAAACAAGAGCAGAGCCTAATACCATTTTTAGTCTTGGAGAAACCCAAAGTTTATTACATCACAGAGAACACGGTGATAAAGAAATTTATCTTGGGGAAACCTTACTCTGGGGTTTCTGATCTTCATGAAAATACTGAGCCATGAAAATGCAACAAAGGGGAAAAAATAACAAGAGTTATCGCTATTAATGTAAACTGTGTCACTTACCACGTTAAAGGATAAAGTGCTAGGGTCCGTGTCTTCCACTGGCTCCTTTGTCATATGATCTGTGGGGGGCGACAAAAAAGGAGAGCATTTAATTTAAGAGCACAAAGGTGTCCTTTGAGAACTGTCTTCACAGCGATGCAAACCACACTAATCAGGTTGGAGAAACACTTAACTTTCAATCACTGCTGAAAACAAAATCAGGAGGAATGGGATCAGACTGCACCAAGAAACAGATAAAGACAAATAAACTTTTTTTTTTTAAAAAAAACACCAGATTTTGGGACAGTTTGCTTGTAGACCCCTACACACACTCAGAGTTATAAATAGCCATGAGCTACGCGGATGTGGTTCTCAGGACTCTGTGGCACACTGGATTTGATGATCACTTTGACCTCTGGTTCTCTCCATTTCCTACTCTTTTGTAATTCATATTTTAAAATATTTTTAGTGTTTTATTTATTTTTGAGAGAGAGAGGGAGTGCGCCGGGTTGAGGCACAGAGAGAGGGAGACAACAGAATCCAAAACAGGCTCCAGGCTTCGAGCTGTCAGCACAGAGCCCAACATGGGGCTTGAATCCATGAACCACAAGATCGTGACCTGAATTGAAGTCAGCCACTTAACCGACTGAGCTACGCTGGCACCCCTCATTTTTATAATTTTAAAATACTATGCATCTGGATGTGGTTTATGCAAATTAATAAAGTCAGAAATACCTCCCAGTATCAGTATCAAAAAAAAGTGATTTGGTTTCCCAATATTTTGCTTCTTAATTACCACTTGTCACATTTAAGGAATTGAATGAGGAAATACAGAAAAAGGGATAAGTCTTAGTCGAAGCCACGACTATACCTTAAGACTGTGTGTAAATTAGAAAAAAAGCTCCCCCTCTCCAAGACACTTTATCAGATATGTCAGAAAACCATCTTAATAAAGAACCAAATCTGTTTGAGTGGGGGAGGGGGGAGGGAAGCCTCTAGATTTGTGCAGTGCACAACCTATGAAACTCTAAGTGGCAGCCTTGGGTCAGCCAACATTCAACTTTCATTTTTTCCCCCCAGATCCTCATTAAGTATACACTGGACCAGGCACTAGATCCAGAAAATGCCTTAGGGGATCCAAATGAGCATAGCAAGGTGATTTATTGAGATAATAATTTGTGCTTGTTCTCCCTAGATGCTTCCCTTCTAGAATGTGTCTGGGCTTTCCCCATGTCTTTGCCTGGAAGGTATTGCCAACACCCAAAGGAGTAGCCGTGTGAAGGGAACATCTGTCTGTTGTATGACAGCCTTAGCCCCGGAGAGATCAAACAAGATAGCCCAGAGGAGTGGGAACAAATGGGCAGAGACCTCTCCAGGATCATTCCACAGAGCAGGGGACAGATATCTGCAGCCTCAAGAGTGGGGACTGTGCCCTGGTCTCTGGCGGAGCTCAGAGGTAGCAAGGCCACATCAGGAGATGCACCAAGGGGACTTCCCAGCCCCAGCAAAGAAACCTGTGGTTTGTGCCTGGCGCAAAAACAGAGAGCTGCTGGATGGCAAGGGTCTTGCCAGGCTCAGACCCTGAGGACAGCACTGCCTACCAAAATGTGCTAAAATTCAAGGCCCCTCCCTAGTTTTCCAAGCACACCACATCACCCTCTCAGACTCCCTGGTGACCCTCAGGAGAGGGCCAGGTCCCAACTCAGACCAAAAAGGAATTTCCTGGAAGCCCAGGGGAATATAGACTCAACTACGGATTTAAATACGTAAAGAAAACAGGAACCACCTGGGTTGCTAATTCCACCCTGAGCTTTCACAACTGCTGCTGCCCGAGATAAGCAATTATAATACAGAGCCCATGGTGTTAAGAAACACAAGTGCAGGATGCTATGGAAACAAGGGGAAGCATCCACGCCCAGCATAGGGTACGTGAGGTGGTGAGGGCAGGAGGTTGGTGGGGGGAATGGACAGCCGGGTCTGGAAGGAAGAAGTGAAGCTAGCCGGGAGAAGGGGGTGGGGAGGGATAAAGCATTCTAGAGAGAGGGAACAGCATGGGCGAAGTTGGAGAGGGGAGAAGGAACACGGCACGTTAGTGTACCTCAGAGATGTCCAGCCAGACACACCGAGTTTGGTTTTTGAATTTTCCCTTTTCATTCTTCTCATTCTGGTTCCCGGCTGGGGAGAGGGTGACAGAAGCTGTCACCAAGTAACTTCAAGTTCCTTCCTCCCTCCCCTCCTATCACAGCCTCAATAATTTCATTTTCACTGAAGTGTACATAGATGATATTTTTTTTTCTGAGAGAGAGAGAGAGAGAGACAGAGCAAGCGAGCAGGCACAGGGGAGGGGCAGAGAGAGGGGAGGACAAAGAGAATCTCATGCAGGCTCCATGTTCAACCCCACTCAGGGTTCAACCCCAGGACCACGAGATCATGACCTGAGATGCTCAGCTGACTGAGTCACACAGGCGTGTCTGGATGATAACACTTTAAAACCTGCCCCCCACCAGCGTGTGGTGTATCAGCAGGTATCAACAACAGCACTTCAGGTCATGGGCTGTGTAGGACTTGGAGATCGGGGTGGGGGGGTTCTAGATGACCCTAACAGAATCCATGCAGATCCCACCCACTGTATCTATAAGTTGGTTCCCTTTCCTAGAGAAAAATTAGCATGAAAGGAAGGAAAAAGTAAAAGAGGAAGAAATGGGAGGGAGGATATGGCCGGGAAAGAGAATCACACCAAAGGTGGCAGTGAGGATGCAAATAGTTAAGGAAGGCACAGTGGCCTGGGTGTCGCTGAGAGCAGTGGTCTGGCCTTAGGCAAGTCCAGGGTGTGACCTTGGATGACTCACCTCAGTGCTTCCGGCCTCGGGCTCCTCCCCTGTTTCCGGTAGCGGTAGCGGGGCAAGGGGAGCCCCAGGTGGTAGATATTGTGGTCAGGCTGGGGCTGGGAACCACCAGGCTGGATGAGCAGGTGTCACAAGGCTATGACATGAACAGGAAAAGCCAGGCGAATGATGGCACACATTTGGAGGCCCAAGCTCTCTTGCTCTGGTCTGAAACCTCTGAGACTAAACTCAAAGTTATGATGGGAAGGGCACAAGGAATTCAGGCTTTTCATTTTCACGTGCACGGCAGCAACACAAAAGGATAATTGGGAAAGGCGACATGTCCGGACCCCGCAGTAGCGGCACGTCTGGGTCTTTTATCACCTTCACTGGAGCCTCTGCTGTAGATCAGGCCGTGGAGGAAGTTGTTCTGTGCGCATCACTGCCAAACGCGCGCACAGATCCAGGCCCGCGTGGTGCCCAACGTGCCCTGCCTGACATCGTGCCTCTTCCCGCCCGGGGCATCCTTGCAGCTTGCACTCAACCACCTATGTTCGCAAGGCCTGGACTGGCGTGTACCGAGGGGGCGGGGGCGGGGGGGGGGGGGGGGGGGGGGGGGGGGGGGTGTGTGTGTGTGTGTGTGTGTGTGTGTGTGTGTGTGTGCGCGCGCGCGCAGGAGGGCGGGTCCTGAGTCTCTGACGCTGGTCTGCAAGTAGAAAGTGGTCCTAAAGGGCTTCTGAGAGCCCTTGGAGCTGCATGTTTACAATATTACAACGTAGAAAATCATATTGCTTATTTAGAAGCATTAAAATGTTTATTTTTACAAGCTCCAGTCAACAGCAGGCAGGGCCCACAAGCAAGGCTCTGAAAGTGGCTGGGACACGGGGCACAGGAGGAGCCAAAACAGAAAGGGGGACCATGTAAGCTCAAGCCGGGACTGCAGGGGACCTTCCCCGACTCCCAGCTGTAGCCCCCTCTCACTGGCAGTGTTTTCCTCCCAAAGTCACCTCTCCTGGATCAGTGACCCTAGACAAGGCACAGACCACCCCAAGTTACCCAGCAACTGACCGAAAAGGATCTCACTGACGGCACCGATGTTTAATTTATATGAGCATCTTCTAGAGAGTTCTCAAAAAGCACGAGAGAACCCCATGGTGAAGTGACACAGCGTGGCCCTGGAGAAGGACACCTGGCCTGGCTCTTGGACACATCAGGCGAGAGCAAGCTAGGCAGGCTGCACGATCATTTCTTCTTTCTCTGGGCCTCCAGGTCCTAATCTGTAATATTCAGGGGTGAACACAGAGCGTCCGTGTGTCCTGCCAGCTTTAAAGCCCATGAGCGGTGAGGAGCAGTGGTCCCCGCGCCAACAGAGCGTCTTCAGGTTGAAGTCACTATGACATAGGAAGCCGCAGTCCACAGCTCCTTCCTCTGAAATTCCCATTAGAGCTCCTGCTTACCCAGTGCACAGCCTGTGCTGCGGGGTTTAGCCCCAGGCTCAGTGCATCCTCACAGGAACCCGCAAAGGGTTCCGGGGTCTCCCTTTTTACATACCGTGTGCTCAAGGTCATAGGGTAATAGAAAAGCCAGAATTTGGATCTGGGACTTTGTGATTTCAAAATCTACCCATATAGGGGAGCCTGGGTGGCTCAGTTAGTTAAGCATCTGACTTCAGCTCAGGTCATGATCTCATGGTTCATGAGTTTGAGTCCCATGCTGGGCTCTGTGCTGACAGCGCAGAGCCTGGAGCCTGCTTCGGATTCTGTGTCACCCTCTCTCTCTCTGCCCCTCCCCCACTCATGTTCTATTTCTCAAAAAAATTTTTTAATCTGCCTATTTTCCACTACTTTCAGGATCCTAGAGAAGTTCATGCGCTGGCACACTCCCCTGGGGGAAATCTGGGATTTTCCCTTTTAATAAGGATGTTAGAATTAGGACCTAATGACCTCACTGTAACTAGATTACATCTGTAGAAACTATTTCCAAATGAGGCCACGTTCTGAGGTACTGGAGATGAGGATGGCAACAATGTTTCTGGGGGAACATGGTTCTACCCATCACAGTCTACTCTCTGGCTTCTCAAATTCACGTCCCTCCCACGTGCAAAATGCAGGCACCCAGCGACCCCCCAAAGCAGTATGCGTTCCAGAACCAGCCCTAAGTCCAAAATCTCTTCCTGACTCATCATCCACTCAATGACCCAAATCTCATCCTTAGAGTCAGAACCGCGAACCGCAGCCCCCAGTCTCCCCAGAAGCAACGATCCCCTATTTTGCAATACACACCCAACAGCTGTACAGTTCCACTCTAACAACTCCCTTCATTAGTCATGGGACACGTGGGCCCTCGGTTCCCAGAGACAGTCTGTCCAGGAAGACTCAAAGACCTCCCCTAAGGATGTTCTTTAAGAGCGAACAAAGAGGGAAGCTTGTCGGAGCATCCTTCCTGGGGAGCCAGGAGCATGAGAGCGAAGCCTCCTGTGAAGAATTCAAGACACGTCTTTGAATCTGCGATTTCAGAGTGAACTTCTTTTTCCTCTGCTATTATGATCTTGTGTGCGTGATCGCTTTTCTGTTGACCGACAGCTGTGTTCATTCCTGGTGACGAAGAAGCCCTTGAGCCCTAACCATATTCGGGGCTACAAAAGGTCTCGCGCAGCAGTGCTCTGGGCGGTGCTCACTCACAGTTCATTCTCTCTCCTCCCTGTCACCTGCAGACCTCACAGCAGGTGCTGAGCAAATGGGGAAAGGACCAGGGGTCAAGAAAGTACACATACAGGGGAGGACCTGGGTGGCTCAGGTGGCTCAGATGATTTCTTCATCTCAGGTCATCATCTCAGGGTTGGAGCTCCACATCAGGCCTCTGCGCTGACAGCACAGAGCCTGCCTGGGATTCTGTCTCTCCCTCTCTGTCTGCCCCTCCCCTGCTTGCGCACATGCTCTCTCTCTCTCTCTCTCTCTCAAAATAAATAAACCTCAAAAAGGAGGAGGAGGAGAGGAGGGGGGAGGATTCCAGCTTGCCACGGCTCTCCAGTGCATCTGAAGAAGGGCTGGCTGGTCCGGCTTGTCAAACACCTGTGCTCCTTGAAGTGGTGGCTCTTCTGTCCCGGTTTCTGTTCCCACTGCTGCCTGGGACCCACCTGAGTTCACAGTGGGGGCGGGGAGGGGCGGTGAGAGGTGAGGGGCCACCGAGGGCTGTCCTAAGCTGCTCCCCCGCCAGCACCCTCGAAGCACAGTGCAAACAGGGACCCCAGAACAAAGGAAGGACACATGCCCACGAGCTGGTGGCCCTGGGCAGTTAGTTTATCACAGTGACTCACCCCCACCTTCTCAACCGAGGCTTTCAAAGCCTCTATCGTCGTTTCTGCCTTGAAGTCTGTATGAATGTGAGCCAGACTGGACTCCCTTCCGACAGACGATTCTGATTCATTCCGTGTTCAATTTTTATTTGCGGCAGAGATGGAGTGAGATACAGCTATACTGGAACGAGCATGGCTTTTTCTTCCATGTGACCTCAACAGTCTTGTAGATTTCTTGGTGCAAAAAGTTGTTCCCTTACATGAAGCTCATAACCTGGTATAATAGTATACATACACCTTTGTGGTCTGCATGTGGAGACACAAACATCTTTTTTTTTTTTAAACTTTACAAGGTAAACTCAGTTGACCTACCTAACCGAATGAAGAAGTTTCTAAAATGTCAAAACAAGAAAAGCTTTTTCTGCCAACAGTCTGAAGCATATGTGGTTAAACTGTATTCTTTCATTCATTCAGTGAGGCAGTAAGTATGTAACCAGAGCTTACTAAGCGCCGAGTGATGTGGGAAACAGAGGCCGAAGGAAATGGTAGACAAAATTCAATTGCCTTATAACCCGCAGCCCATTGACAAATACTTGGGGGGGGGGGGGCAGCATGTAACATTTCTCCAGGAACTCCCTATGCCTCAGCGTCGAGGCTTTGCCTGAGGGGAAAGCAACCTTAGCGTGATAACAGTCTTCTTTAGCATATGAAAATGCTTTTGGAGATTTCCTCTTGCCTTTACCCCACCCCACCCCACCCCGCCCCCCCTAGCTCCCAAGTAGTCCAGTCACTCCTCACTATCTCTGGGCAGGGATTCCTGCCCACGGGGCCCTGTCCCTGTGCTTTAATAATTTTTTTTTTTTTTTTGCACCAAAACGTCTCAAGAATTCTTTCTTGTCTTTTGGCTCTGGATCCACACTTGCCCCCCCCCCCCCCGAAAACCACATCACCAAATACCAGGACAGGTGTGAGCTCTGTCTCCGGTCTATCTCAGGAGAGACATGGGTGACATATCACAGCTAGCAATGGAGGCTAGTGCTAGAAAGGAAAGATCCAGGTGCATGGAGGGGTGTATACCCCAGGAGCTTTGGAGCTGAAATCTGAAGAATAAGTAGGAGCTAACTGGAGTAGGGGGAGGCGAGGGCGGCCTTCCAGACAATGGGAACAAGGTGTGCAAAAAGGCAGGGACAGTGGGGGTAGGTAGAGGTGGTTGTACAGAATACGAAAACCTCTGAAGGGCTCAGAATTTGTTAGGAAGTCCATGCAGCTTTCTTCAGTTGACAAATGACAGGATCTGCTATGTCTCGGGCCACCCTCTGGTGAAGGGGCTGGTGAAAGGCGAGTGGAGGTGTGAACACAGCAGGGGGCGGTGAGGGCAGCGAGTCAGGTGAGAGCGCATGGGAGCTCCAGGTGAAGATTCCCTTTAATGAGTCCCACAAATTGGCACCATCTGTGGCTTCGTTACAGGAATGGAAGGGGTGGGCGGGTGTGTGCTGGAGGTTTCAGAAATTAGATGAGAAAGGGAAAGTCATTTTAGATCTTTTTTTAGATGGAGGAACCCTCATCTCATTGATAGACTCCCAGAGTGGGAACGGACGTGGGGACATCTTCCGGATGCCTGAATAGGTTCTTCAATATCTTTGCAAGTGACCAGGAAGACTCCTACCTTAGGAGGTCCCTCCCTACTTTGTGTGAAGCTAGAAAGATTTCACCTACAGATCTGGGTTCTGCCTCTTAAATTTAAGGAGACCAGTTCCTTCCTATCATCATCCTCTCTCGTCACGCCTCATGGGCTGGGATTTCCAAGTCCTTTGTTCCAGGTTTGGGAGCACCCGTTTGGGCTGGGCCAGGCCGGGCAAGAACACTACGACAGGAATTCTAGAACCTGGAGCCCTCTGCGGCAGCTAAGACATGTTAGCTGCCCTGGTGGCCTCTTCACCCCATGACTCACTGAAGATTTTTATACATTGTATCACTATTAAGGGGCAGTTCCTTGGCCTGTCTGTTCTGGGAAGTTAATTTTGGATGGACGCCCAAGCAGATTTCACCCTTGTCCCCACTCCATGGATCCCTGTACCCCCCAAATCTTTTTGAAGCCCTGCAACCAATATCATGCAGTGAGATCTGAGACCACTGTCGGTATAATCAGGCCTAACACTTCTTGGTAACTTTGTCCATTAGGTTCTTGGGAGAGCTGGATGTGGAGGTGAGTGGGGATGGCCATGTACTTCTCCCTTCACTTCCTGGTTCCCCCCACCAAGCAGTGGGTATGGGTGGGGGGAGGGAAAGGAGATCGAGATAATTTATTCATTTCCCATCTTCCACGGAAAACATGTTTACCACTTTCCACTTGAAGAATTTAAATCTTGCTTCAAAATCTCCAGGAAACTGTCCAAAATGCAGCACGCTTTGTCTCCTAATTGCTCAAGCCACAGATTAATGATGGAATGTTCGAGCACTGTCCCTGCCCAAGCCATAAAATAGGAAACACGTTGATCTAAGCAGTTACGGGCAGTTCTGTACACGTGGTTTTCTCCCCAGCTTTTCCAACCTCAGCAAAAGGAAAAAAAAGCCCTAGTGTGCCCTGGGGAATATATCATTCATTCATTTATCCCCACATAATGGGAGATCGAAGGTAGAAATCCTGGAAAGTGAAGTCTGAGGGGTTCCTTAAATTCAAGTAAGAGATTAAAGAAAGATCTAGATTCTGGCCTCACAGAACTAGAGTGGGGAGAAAGGAAGAGCCAGGAAGGAAAAACTGAAATCCACTCCTGCGCACTTCCCTGCCAGAGAGGCTTGAGAGACTTGTTTCAACCTGGGATCCTGAGTCCAGAACAAAAGCGGCGGGGGCCACAGCGCGCGGAGAGGGAAGGCGCGTCCCGGGCACGCGTGGGGGCGCAGGAGGCCAGCGAGACCCGCGGGGATCGGCAGCCGCTCGCGGGGGGAGCCTCGCGCCGCGCGCTCGGGGCCCCAGGCGCCGCCGCGGTCCCCGGCCCGGCGCCGCCGCGGTCCCCGGCCCGACCCCGCGCGGACCCGGCTGCGGCGCCCCGTCCAGGGTCTTCCCGGGAAGCCCCCGGGGGGTCGCGGGAGGCTCGGCCCCGACGGCCCCGCGGCAGCGGCGGGCGCCTGGCGCGCTCGCGGCCCGCGGTTCCCGCTCCAGGTGAGGGCGCGGCGCGGTGTCACTTTACCTGCGCGCAGAGGGTCGTCCGGGAAAGCCATGGGGCGGGGTGGGGCAGACGAGCGCCCGAGGGAGCTGCGCGGCCTCGGGGACGGCGTGGGAGGGCCGGGACGGCAGGTCCTGCGGTTGCGACGCGCCCGGAGCTCACCACCGCGGCTCTGCGCGCCCCTCCTCCTGCGCCTCCACCTCCACCTCCTCCCAGACTCTCCGCAGCGTCCTCCGCGTGCTCACTTCCTGCTTTGGCAATTAGCAAAGCCCCTTCTCGGCGTGGCCGCCTCCCTCTCTCCGCGGGCGCGGGCCGGGGCCGGGGCGCGGAGGCAGGGGGGTGCCCGCGGGTGCCCCCAGCGTCGCCAGTTCGGGCTGCGCCCGCGGCCGGCGTCCTTCCTGCCGCGCGCCCGGGCTCCCCGCGCTGGCCTGCGCCGTCCTGGACTGGCTGCGAAGAAATCAGGGGCCTTAAACCCAGGCCGCAGTCGCGGGTCGCCGTGCCGGCCCCCTAATCGCGCCGGCAGCCGCGACGCAGCAGTCTCACCGCGGGGCCCCGCGATCTGATATTCAAACAGTCTCCCCGTCTCCAGGCAGCATATGCCGCTCTGCATGATGGCGCACGCTAACAATTTCGGTTTGGATTTTTCTTTGGCATTAGTGATTGCATGACCTCCAGGATTGATGCTGCACAAAGGCAGGAGAAGGAGAGAGCGCCGGATCCACACCCGTACAGCCCTTCTCAAAAATAGCTGGGGGTTCTCTCGGAAATGCGGAATTGGTTCTTACAAGAAAACCACTAAGGTTTAATTTAAAAGGGAACATGCACCAGTTACTTACGTGAGCACAGACTGGAATCGTTTACCAAGATTGTATTAAAGATAGTTGTAGTTTTTAAAACTTCTTTAAAAACGTTTATTCATTTTTGAGAGACAGAGCATGAGCCGGGGAGAGGTAGAGACAGAGGGAGGCAGACAGAATCCAAAGCAGGCCCCAGGCTCTGAGCTGTCAGCACAGAGCCCGACAGTGGGGTGGAACTCACTGGGTGCAAGATCATGACCTGAGCTGAAGTCCCGGCGCTTAACCCACTGAGATACTTATATTTTAATTAAACCCACCATCAATCACAAATCTACTACACAAACGTTACAAGCAATTGAAAGGGACTAGGACTCCCGTAAGGGTTTTTAAAGAATCCACCTCTGCCTTGGCACATGCGGATGGAAAGACAGGAACTGGTGTGTAAGAGATACTGTAATAGTTTTTAGAAAATGCAGTATCAGCAATTTATCATTAGAGGAGCAGCCTCCAGCTCAAGCCCCAGCTTTGAAACATGCAGAAAAGCAGCACATGCATACACACCTTCGTGGTGGCCAGAGGCTTGTTTCGTGCTTCTCCTCATCTGTTTAGTGGTCCGGAGGCCCATGGCACTCTCTGGATTGGGGTCTTAGTCTCTGGAATAGGCCATGGAAGAGACCAAAGGCTCAGAGAAGAGTGACCCTCTGTGTGTCTGAAGAAAATAACCTACTAGATGAAGCTATCTGGGGGAATTTCTAAGTGGTAGCGGAAGCTTCCTTCTGGGCTGCTTCTGATAGGAAGGGAAATTTTTTTTTGAGTGTTTTCTCTTAGAATCTGTTTTGAGGTTTGGTTTGTGGTTCTTGCTGACTTCTCATGAAGATGGAATTATTTCTGAAGTTGGTTGGCAGGAACCGCAGATCAAACTGGGCTATCTTGTTAGCAGTGTAAGCTCAAGCATTGCTGTGAAGCTGGTTTGCTTTTCAAAGCCCTGAACTAGAAATCATCTTTGTATCACTCTCATTCTTCATTGTACCAAACAGAAGATAGGTGGCGGAAATGTACTTTCTGGTTAAATTTTTTTTAAACGAAGTTTGACTATGAATTGTAAATTATTATTTCCTTTCATTCAATTTCCTTGTACCTCCTTTTTCCATGAATTGCAATCATAACCCATCATTATCTTCACTGTTCCCATGTGCTTTGTAAACTACAAAGTGTACAGTACAAATGAGAAGGGTTTTTTGCAATTTACAAAAGAACTAATTTATTTAAACAATTTTTTTTCAATGTTTATTTACTTTTGAGAGACAGAGCAAGACAGAGCACGAGCAGAGGAGGGGCAGAGAGAGAGAAAGGGAGACACAGAATCTGAAGCAGGCTCCGGGCTCTGAGCCGTCAGCACAGAGCTGGACATGGGGCTCGAACTCACAAACCGTGAGATCATGACCTGAGCCAAAGTCGGACACTTAACCAACTGAGCCACCCGGGTGCCCTGAAAAGAACTAATTTATAAACACTTCTCATTCACCATCATTCCCACAGATTCCCATACAAGCTATTTGCTGTCATGTTATGTCATTCTGCTTTTGCTTCTATTGCTGCCAAAGAGGGTTTTAACACACTCTTTAAAAGGGTGCCTGGGCGGCTCAGTCGGTTGAGCGTCCCACTTCGACTCAGGTCATGATCTCACAGTTCCTGAGGTCAAGCCCCACATTGGGCTCTGTGCTGGCAGCTCGGAGTCTGAAGCCTGCTTCAAATTCTGTGTCTCTCTCTCTGCCCTTCCCCTGTCCGCTCTCTTTCTCTCTCAAAAATAGCTAAACATTAAAAAAATTTTTTAAAAACCCACTCTTTAAAATGGACATTCTTTACATTTCCTGATAGTGCTTGCATACTCATGAATCTCAGAATCATGGGGATAGTGGACTTGGCAATCACAGAGTCCAGCATGCTGGATATGACTCATGCACCTATCACTGGGAGCCTGGGTTACTTTGGCGAGCAGTGCAAACTCTTGAGTGTCTAAGAATTTACAGGATTGTGAAAGTTCAACAGAATAATGTGTCTATAAAAAGACCTAAACCAGGGGTCCCTGGGTGGCTCAGTTAGTTAAACGTCCAACTTCAGCTCAGGTCATGATCTCATGGTTCATGAGTTCGAGCCTCCATTGGGCTGGCTGCTGTCAGCATAGAGCCCACTTCAGATCTTCTGTCACCTTCTCTGCCTCTCCCCCACCCCTCTCTCTCAAAAATTAAATAAACACTAAAAAACAAAACAAGGGGTGCCTGGGTGGCTCTGTTAGAAAAGCATCCAACTTTGGCTCAGGTCATGATCTCACGGTTTGTGAGTTTGAGCCCCATATCGGGATCACTGCTGTCAGTGCTGAGCCTGCTTTGGATCTTCTGTCCCCCTCTCTGGGCCTCTTCCCTGCTCATCCTGTTTCTTTCTCAAAAATGAATAAACATTTAAAAAATAAAGCAATGCCTCTCACATAGTAGGTACAAATAAAGCAGCTACCTTGCTGTTTTCATTCTTAGAATTTAGTTTATTGTAAGAAGTTCCTATTGCCTTCATTACAAGAAATGTGTTGTAATGTTTGTGCATAGCATGGATCAACGGATTGAGTCATAGCTTCAAATACATACTTTCTGAACTGCCCATTGCCCCCCACCCCCAGCCACCAAACAAAATGCCAGGCCCTGGGGAAACCAAGGTGAAAAGTCCCCAACTTTTAGGAGTTTACAGTCAAGAGAGATTTGCAAATACTGTTTCACTACAGAACTGGGATAATGAAGGCTTAAACCAGGAAGAGAGCATGTGTAAAAGAAAGGCACTGAAGATATATGGAAGCCGTTTGTGTGTGTGTGTGTGTGTGTGTGTGTGTGTGTGTGTGTGACACACTCAACCTGACAATTTGCCTTGAAAGTGTTCAGGCAAACTTTGAGACCTTTATTCAAGACAACCTCGCTACAGCCTTAAGTAGAGAAAACACACACACACACACACACACACACACACAACTGTTGGTCTTTTCACAGATGACAGTTATCAGAAATGTTATCTTTAAAGAGAGAAAACAGCAACTCAAAATATACTTTATTTGATTCATCACAGAATATGTGGTTTTTGTTCATTTTACATCATTTTGGCTAAGTGTTCCTTAAATTTGTGCAACCTGAGATAAAAAGTTATTATTGAGGGTATGTACATGTGTACAATGAACCCAGCAAATTGGGCTTCTGGACAGGGTCTCATCTACATAAAATTTGGGGCGCCTGGGTGGCTTAGTGGGTTAAGAGTCTGACTCTTGATTTCAGCTCAGGTCATGATCTCACGGTTCGTGGGTTGAAACCCCATGTCGGGCTCCATGCTGACAGCGTGGAGTCTGCTGAGAATTCTCTCTCTTCCTCTCTGTCTGCCCCTCCCTTGCTTGTGCTCTGTTTCTCTCAAAATAAATAAATAAACATGAAAAAAAATTTTTTCAAGCGGCTGTAATGGGAGTGTGTGGATTTGGGGCAACCGGAGACTCCTTACATTCCAGAACGGGACAGTGCTCCCTCAGCTGTATTCGCATGATAAAACCGTGTGGTTGGTGGAAGAGGCCTCATGAGAGTTCATTCGTTTGCTTGTCTCCTTGAATTTTGTCCAGAGTGCGTTAAGGCAGTTGTAGGGGATCTCGGCTGTTTTGCCACCTGACTTCTCAGGATAATGCCCCAGTTTTCTTCTGGAAAACCGCTATTCCCACTTTCAGTCCATGTGATCAGGCAGTGGCAACGTCACGATAACTCCCGACTCGAGGGCTTTGGCGTGTGACCCAGTAATAGCCTTCTAGACCATTACTGAGTAAGCCAATGTGTCTAAGAAGTGCGTGGGACCTTGGCCGGGTCAGTGGAGCCACGGGTCTCTGAATAACTAGCCCTAGATCATTTCTTCCACCACACACCCAGGTGCCCCCAATATTATACAGATGAGACCCTGTCCAGGAGCCCAATTTGCTTGTGTGTCAAATGTTTGCCAGCGTGCACACCACAGAGAGCCTTGAATGCCAGACTTAAAGCATTCGAGACTGTTTTTCAGGCAACAGGAAGCCAGGAAGCTAGTTTTGAAAAGCAGCATATGAAAATTGGTGTTTTTGGAGGATTAGTCTGGCAGCTGTGTGGAGGAGAGGGTGGAGGAAGGAGCGAACTCAATCCAAAAGTGCATTTAGTCTTTACAACGCACTGTAATTTATTACAGACTCAAATTTGCATCCTTGGCCAAACGTGAGGGAAACTCATATCTGAAACTCACATCTAAAAATTGTAAATGTTCTTTTTTTTTTTGCTTTCTTAAGTTTTCATGGTCTCCAGTGAAGTGACTGCTTTATACATTTGCAGCTGTTCCTTAAATGATGTATTCAAAAATGTTAACAGAGGGACTAGAAAACTTATGTAAGTAAAATATTGGCATTTTTGCTGATGTGAGCCCTATTTAACAGGGGCACAGGGTTCTGGTTCATATATTTAAGCTTGAATAGTTCTTAAAGCTTCTTCTACTCGCTTGGACAAAAGCCCTTCTACGTACGGGAGATTAAATCTCTTTTGCCAGCTCCTACCAGCTTACTTTGAATTATTTACCCATTATGACACATGAGCCAGAAAACCACAGTTTTTGTGCTGTGTTTGGTTTTCCACAAAGAGAATGGAACAGTGTGGGCGATTCTCAGTGTGGGTGTTGGTAAAAACGCTTTGAATGCCATGCATGGCGAGCGGGAGGTACGGAGAGGTAAGGAGCCGGGAGAAAAAGTAAGGCTCTGTAATGAGCACTTTATCCTAGGATCTTACTCCAGCCTCGGAATCACCACTCACACGTGTGGGCTGGTGCCTGGGTCTTGGGCACCGTCATATTCTGCATCTTGAGCTGCTTTCTTAGTGAATATATTTTCATGGCAATTTCTTTCTTGCTCCAGATTTTAGGAGAAAATCTGATCAAAGAGATGAACTTTATGTATCCAAACCTCAAACCCAGCTAACCAAAGTCAGCTAGCAGAGATTTTGTTCCATGTCTGCTGTTAGGAGATAAGGGTAGAGGAGAAGAAGACCTGGTGTTATTAGCGACCAACTAAAAATTGTGTAGTCGTCCCCCGAGAGTTTGGTTTTCTGTGCTGTGTACCCTCAGAATGTGGAACACAGGCTCAAGTTGCTGACTCGGGAATCTACAAAATCATCCCTCATTTAATAAATTATTTTAACAACTTGTCATTTCAAGTGTATCTTTTAGAAAAATGTTTATTTATTTTGAGAGACATAGAGCACACATGAGCAGGAGAGGGGCAGAGAGAGAGAGTCCCAAGCAGATTCCATGCTGTCTGCACAGAGCCCAACACGGGGCTCAATCTCATGAACAGCGAGATCACAACCTGAGCTGAAATCAAGAGTCAGACTCTTAAGCAACCGCGCCACCTAGACACTCCTTTTCTGAGCTAAGACAAGATGGTAGACTTAGATACAAGTGAGTCAGATGAGGAACTATTAGAACTAATAGGTGAATTTAGCCCGGAGGAGAGAAAAAGCTCAATGTATGGAGCACCAACAGCTTTCTTTTTATTTTTAATTTTTTTAAAAATGTTTTTTATTTATTTTTGAGAGTCAGAGAGAGACAGCACAAGCAGAGGAGGGTCAGAGAGAGAGGGAGACACAGAATCCGAAGACAGGCTCCAGGCTCTGAGCTGGCAGTCAGCACAGAGCCCGACGCGGGGCTCGAACCCACGAACTGTGAGATCATGACCTGAGCCATAGTCGGACGCTTAACCGACTGAGCCACCCAGGTGCCCGCAACAGCTTTCTTATAGACCAACAATCACCAACACAGGGGGAAAATGATCCCATTAGAGCAGCAAATAAGGCTATAAAGTTACTGGGGATAAATTCAATAAAGCTGTGTTTAAAAATTGCAAGAACTATGAAGCTTTCTTGAAAGACAAAGAAAAATCTAACTAGATAGAGAACTATACCAGGTTAATAGATAAGATGCCTCAATATTGTAAAGATGCTCCTGGTTCCCTAATTAATCTATACAGTTACTAAAACCCAATCAAACTAATAAGGTTTTCTTAGAACGTGAAACTGGTTGTAAATTTATATGGAAGGGTAAACTCAAGATAATTTTGAAAAAGAATAACAAAGAGGTGGGATTTGCCCTACGAGATAGCAAGATATTATAAAGTAACAGTAATTAAAACAGTGAGTATTAGTATAAAAAAAGATTAATGGGGGCAGGAAAAAATTAAGCACGGATGGTTGTATCTTTGGGGAGTTTGCTGTATGATAGAAACATTTAAATGGGGAGAAGGTAGTTCAAAACTAGTATGGGGCTATTTTGCTATTTAGATGAACAACCAATTTATAATATTAACACACCTTATACATAAAAGTAAGCTTCAAATAGATTAAATATCTAACTGTAAAGCATTTAACATTAAAATTATTAAGAGAGACTATAAGAGAGAATGTTTTAATAACTTCAGTAACAGGAAAGGCTTTCTTAAGGCAAAAAAAAAACTAAAAGACTTTTTAAGATAAAAAATAAATATCTGATACACCTAACTGGATAAAAATCCAAATTCTGTACCATAAGACAATAGAAAAGTATAAAACAGGGGTGAACTTAGAGAAATTAATTCATATATAATATTCTGTTTTATAAAACATAACTTATAATTATAAAATATAAAATAAAATTAA
Source organism: Hyaena hyaena (assembly GCF_003009895.1). Taxonomy (NCBI): domain Eukaryota; kingdom Metazoa; phylum Chordata; class Mammalia; order Carnivora; family Hyaenidae; genus Hyaena; species Hyaena hyaena. The sequence goes on from NW_024080922.1 coordinate 495,184, forward strand.
ACATAAAATATAAATAAATTTTAGTTAAATAATAAAATAAAATATTTGTATTGCTAATTATAAAATAGAACAGTATATAATATATAATTTATATATCTACAAAAAATCAGTCCAAGGTTTTAAAAATTCATTTAAATAAAATGTTAAAAAGAATTCAACGTAAGGTTGGACAAATACTAGGTAGAAAATTCCTAGAAGAAATAAAAATGGTCAATAAAAATATGATAAGATATTCGACCTTGTGAAAATAAGAGAAATGCAAACTCAAGCAATAAGCTAGTAGGAGGGCAAAAACTTAAAATCTTGCCAATATCAAATACTGGCAAGACTGTGAACAAACAGGTCTTTATACACTGTGTACAGGTGTACAGGTCTTCATATACTGTAGGAATGTAGATTGATATGGTCACGCTGGAGAGCAATTTGACCTAAAATTGCTAAGTTTGCTAAAATTGACCTAAAGTCTCTGTAAAGGAATATTTCCATGTGCTACAAGAAGGCATGTGTATGAATGCTGGCTGCAACATTGTTGTCAGAGCAAATATTAGAAACAATCTAAGTGTCCATCAATAGGGGAATGAATAAATATATAATATAATCATGCACTGCAATATTTTACAGAAGTTACCAAAAATAAGCTGGAAAAACATTTTAAATGAAATACACAAGTTGCAAAGTGATATCGGGTAGACACAAGCCAATCCATATGTATTCTATACCTACATTCAAATTTTTAAAAACTGGATACATGTCAACTTTATCTTGCAACCAAAGTAGAGTAATAGGAACCAGATCTACCCTCCTGTCTGAAACAAGAACGCCAAGAAACCCAAATGAAATATGTGAAACAACAGTTTTTAAGGCCCTACACATCAGACGAAAAAGGTCAATGATCCCTAAAAGCCAGGGTATAAGCGAGGCGATTCCTGTGATTGCCCCGGTTTACTGCCTTGAGAGAATTTCCAGGTTGCATTGCAGAGAAAGGGAACCGAGGCAGAGTCCTATGGACCCCCTGAGGTGGAGAGGTGTAGCTAGAAGTCACAGGACCGGCAGCTGTAGAGACTTCACAGAAAGGGCCTCAGAGATCCATGGAACGTCCCTCTTGACTACTGAGTGTACCATTTACTGATGGACGCATTCATGTTGGAAATGGCCCACAGCTGGGGAGGATGATTAAAGGGACTGTGTTCGAGGATTAGAGGGAACAGTACCCCACACTCACTCAGAGCCATGAATAGTGCTTATTCCTACCAACCAGACTAGAAATACCTTATATTTCATGGGCATCTGGTAAATTACACAGAAGAGTCTTGCCTCAATACTGATGAATAATTATCCCTGGACTGATCAGGCACTGCCCCAGTCCCACATAACAAATCTTAAAAGACCCAAAAGGATCAAACTTTTCAAGTAACTTAGCTGCATCCTGAAAAACTCAATAAATACAAGTATGAAATATAGAAATACAAAAATATTCAGTACCCAATAAGGTAAATCCATGGTGTCTGGCATGCAAAGATACTAGGCTTGCAAGAAGTAGGAAAATGTAGGCTAATAATGAGGAGAAAAATTAGGTAATTAAAACTAACCCAGAACTGACACAAATGTTAGAATTAACAGAGAAGAGCATTGAAACTTTTATTATATTTTAAAACTTTTATATATTTTAAAAATTTATATATTTTAAAACTTTAAGACAAAGCGACTGAAAACATTGAAAATGAACCTCAGGGGCACCTGGGTGGCTTAGTCGGTTAAGCGTCCGACTTTCGCTTAGGTCATGATCTCGCGGTTCATGGGTTCGGGCCCTGCGTCGGGCTCTGTACTGACTGCCAGTTCAGAGCCTGGAGCCTATTTCAGAGTCTGTATCTCCCTCTCTCTCTGACCCTCCCCTGCTCACGCTGTCTCTCTCTCTCTCCTAGAAATAAATAAAAATATTAAAAGAAAAGAAAATGAACCTCAGGAAGAAAAAAAAAATTTACAAAAATGAAAAGAACTGGGAGAAAACTTCAACTCCCCTAATATGCATGTAAAACATGTAACTGAAATCCCTGAAATGGAAAGATGGTGGGGGACCAAAAATTGTTTGAAGAAAGAATGGCTGAAAGGTTTCCAAATTGAATGAAAACCTTAAACACACAGATCCAAAACGCTCAGTGAACACCCAGTACCAGAAACATGAAAACAACTTCACCAAGCCCCTCATATTCAATTTGCTCAAAGCCATAGACAAAGACTAAGTCTTAAAGCGGCCACAGTATAAAAAGATACATTACAGAGCGACCAAACTAAGAATGGCAACAGATTTCTCATCGGAAACCACGCAAGCCAGGAAACAGTGGAGCAATATCTTTAAAGAACAGAGAATTGTGTACCTGGTAGAAAAGTATTTCAAAAATGAAGATGAAGCACTTTTTTAGACATATTGAAGTTGAAAGAGTTCATCTCTGGCAGACCTGCACTAAGGGAATTGTTAAGGGAAGTCTTTCAGGCAGACAAGAACATGACACCAGATGAAAATTTGGATCTACAGAAAGGAATGAAGAACACATGATGAGTATGTGGTTGCATGGAAAAGGGCAGTGTAGTTAAAAGCTAATAGATTTTAAAGCAAAATAGTGACAATGTATGTGGGGTTTATAATTTATGTGGAGGTAAAATTAATGTCAACATTGACTCAAAGGTAGGGAGGAGAGAAATGGGAGTACGCACTTTGAAGGCTCTAATGCAGTAATTGTGAAAATATCATTTAAAGCTATACTGTGATAGTTAAAGACGTATACAATAAACTCTAAAGCAATTACCAAAATAACTCAAATAAGTCTTATGGCTAGCTCATAAGCCAATAAAGGAGATAAAATGAAGTCAGAAGTAATACAGCTTAGCAGTTTCTTAAAAAATTAAATGTGGGAACACCTGGGTGGCTCAGTCAGTTGAGTTGTCTGACTCTTTTGATTTTGGTTCAGGTCACGATCTCAGGGTGGTGAGATCGAGCCCTGAGTCACACTCCATGCTGAGTGTGGAGCCTGCTTATGATTTTCTTTCTCTCTCTCTCTTCCTCTGCCCCTCTCCCCTGCACATGTGGCTCTCTCTCGCTCGCTCTCTCTCTCTCTAAAAAAAGGGAGGGGCACCTGGGTGTCTCAGTTGGTTAAGTGACTCACCCTTGATTTTGGCTTAGGTCATGATCTCATGGTTTATGAGTTCAAGCCCCACATTGGGCTCTGCACTGTGCAGACTGCTTGAGATTCTCTTCCTCTCTCTCTCTCTCTCTCTCTCTCTCTCCCCTCCCCTCCCACGCATTCTCTCTCTGTCTTTCTCTCTCAAAATAAATATACAAACTTAAAAAAATTAAATGTATACCTACTATCTGGTCCAGCCATTCCACCCTTAGTCATTCACTCCAGAGCAATTAAGCCATATTTCAAAGATTTGTGCATGAATATAAAACCTAAAACTATAAGACTTCTAGAACAAAAGAGAGGAGAAATTTTTGTGGCTTTGGGCTAAGCAAAGATTTCTTAGGTACAACACCAAAAATACATACCTGTTAAAAAATGCAAATATTGGACTTCATCAACTTTTAAAACTTTTCTAAAGAAACTTTGAATACTGAAAAGTCCAGCCACCGCTGGGAGAAAACATTTGTACATGTGTTTGACAAAGGGCTTTTTGCCACAATATGAAAAGAACCCTCAACATAAGGAAAGAAACAACCCAATGAAAAATATATAAAACATTCAAAGAAACGTTTGACCACAGAAGATGGCAAATAAACACAAGGATAGATAGTCACATCACTAGTACTTTAGGGAATTCTAATTTATACCATAATGAGATACTACTCGACACCTGTTAGGATGGCTAAACTTTAAAAGACTGGTCAGACCAGGTATTGACAAGGACATAGAGGAGCTAGAATTCTCATGCCCTGGTGGCTGCAGTGTTAAGGGGTACCACCTGTTTGGAAAACCATTTGGCAGTTTCTTCAAAATTTAAATATATACCTACAACAAGATCTTGTTATTCTACATTTTTACCCAAGTGCTTAAATTTTTTTTTTAATGTTTTATTTATTTCTAGGAGAGAGATAGAGACAGCATGAGCAGGGGAGGGTCAGAGAGAGAGGGAGTCACAGACTGAAAGAGGCTCCAGGCTCTGAGCTGGCAGTCAGCACAGAGCCCGACGTGGGGCTCGAACCCACGAACCATGAGATCATGACCCAAGCGAAAGTCGGACGCTTAACCGACTAAGCCACCCAGGCGCCCCTTTACCCAAGTGCTTAAAAATCTCATGTCCAGACAAAGACTGGTACACAGTTAAGTGCAACTTTATTTGTAATACCTCCAAATTGGAAACAGCCCAGATGTCCATCAATAGGTGAATGGGTGAAGATATCGAGATATATCTTTAGAATGGACGACTAGTTGGTTAGAAAAGGAATGAACTGGGGCACCTGGTGGCTCAGTCGGTGAAGCATCTGACTCTTGGCTTCAGCTCAGGTCATGATCTCACAGGCTGAGATCAAGCCCCACCCGGGGCTCTGTGTGCCGACAGCACAGAGCCTGCTTGGGATTCTCTCTCTGCCCCTCCTCTACTCACACTCTTTCTGTTTCTCTCTCTCTTTCAAAATAAACAAACTTTAAAAAAAAAAAGGAACAAACTATTTATTATACACTAACAACATGGATGAATCTCAAAATAGTTATGCTGAGTGAAAGAGGCCAGAAAAAAGAAGGAATACTTAATGTATGATTCCATGTACATTAAACCTATCGAAATGCAAACTTATCTCTAGTGATAGAAAGCTGATCACCAGGTGTGACTGGGGATGCAGAGGGAAGAATGATCACAAAGAGAAATGAGTAAACTTGGGGGGTGGATAGTTTCAGCACATAGAGCTTGGGGTAATGGCTTCATAGATGTATATGTATGTCAAAAGTTATCAAACTGAACACTTTAAATATGTGTAATTGGTTGTATGATAATTATACCTCAATAAAGCTGGTGTGTGTGTGTGTGTGTGTGTGTGTGTGTGTGTGTGTGTGTGTGTTTAAGGATGGATACATGCCAAACTCAACAATGTCTACTAAGGCTATGTCTGGGCAACAGGGAAGAGACCAGTATTGGAAGAGATTAATGCTTAAAGAGGCTTTAACTTTTTCATTAATGTTCAAACTTTATACATAAATACTTGTTCATGTATATATTATTTAACTAAAATTTTTAAATAGAAAATTTGGAGGGGCACCTGGGTGGCTCAGTCAGTTGAGCATCTGACTTCGGCTCAGGTCATGATCTCATAGTTCGTGGGTTCGAGCCCTGTGTTGGGCTCTGTGCTGACAGCTAGCTCAGAGCCTGGAGCCTGCTTCAGATTCTGTATCTCCCTCTCTCTCTGACCCTACCCTGCTCATGCTCTCTCTCTCTCTCTCTCTCTCAGAAATAAATAAAAAACATTTTAAAAAATTATTTAAAAAAAGAAAATTTGGAGATAATTTTCATAAAGGTGACTGTGTACAAAATCAATCTTGCCTCACCCCCAACCCCCCATAAACACTGTCTCCTGGGCTGATCTCTTTGCAAAGCTTTAGTCACTTGAAAAACTATCCTTCATTCGCCTTCTTTTCCAGACTATAAATTGCTCAACATTGCAGACTATGAAATGAATATGAAAGTAATCATTGATTTTTTAAAATCTATTTTACAGAATAAGAGGTGGTTAGCATATTTGAAATGATTTGAGATCTTTCCTATCTGAGATTACACCATTAGCATTTCATTCCTTTGTGTCACACCTATTTTGATCTTTTTTTTAATACAGTTTATCGCCAAGTTGGTTTACATATAACACCCGATTTTGCTCTTTTTTAAAGTGCACGGGTATCTGGGTGGCTCAGTCGGTTAAGTGTCCAACTTCAGCTCAGGTGATGATCTTGTGGTCTGTGAGTTTGAGCTCCGTGTTAGACTCTGTGCTAAGAGCCTGGAGCCTGCTGCTGATTCTGTGTCTCCCACCCTCTCTGCCCCTCCCTCCCTCACACTCTGTCTCTGTCTCTCTCAAAAACGAATAAATGTTAAAAAAAATTTAATGCAAAAATTTTGTGCTATGAACAATTATCTTTATCCAATCAGGTTTTCTCTGGGGAACACTGGAGCACTAGGAAGAGGAACTAATGAAGAGGAGTAGGTAGAGGGCACCAAACGCAAGCACAAGTACACAGGACACGTGCGTGAGCAATCGCAAACCAGCATCTGGAACACTGCAGTTTCTGTGGAAGAAACTTGTACTTTTTTATCGGTTAAGTTACAGTTGGTGCAATTAGCATGGAGATAAGTTTAATTCAGTTGAAACAGAAGGGGATGTCTAAGTTGCACACTGCAGAACGTCATTTCTCATAGGTTAACAGAATTCCATCGATCCTTCTTTTGTGATCACTGAGCACTTGCATTTTAGGGGCGCCTGGGTGGCTCAGTCGGTTAAGTGTCTGAATTTGGCTCAGGTCATGATCTCACGGTTGGTCCAATCTCATTGGACTCTCTGCTGTCAGTATGCAGCCCACTTTGGATCCTCTGTTCCTGCCGCGCTGTGCCCCCCAACCCCGCCCTGCTCTCTCAAAAATAAATAAAAACATTAAAAAAAAACCTTGCATTTTAGAAATGCCCATCATCAGTATTTTAATAAAAGCTCTCTCAGCTTCAGGACTACTTCCTTCTTTTGTTGAGAGGACGGATGGTCACTTTACTTGGTTGAATGGGCAACTTTTTATGATACTCCGACATTTTCCGTTGCAATCAGGGTGAAGACTTGAAGGTATGGGAAGAAGACTAATCCTCCTGCATCCCCCTCCCCCTCCCCTGCCAGCTAAAAGGTTCAACCAATTATGAATACTACAGTCATGTTCTTTTTTTTTTTAAGCTTTTTTTTTTTCTTTAAAAAAATGTATTTATTTTGACAGAGAGACAGAGACAGTGAGTGGGGGAGGGGCAGAGAGAGAGAAGGAGAGAATCCCAAGCAGGCTCCACACTGTCAGCACAGAGCCTGATGTGGGGCTCAAACCCATGAACCATGGGCTGACCAGGCCCCAAGCCGAAACCAAGAGCTGGACGCTTAACCAACTGAGTCACTCAGGTGCCCCAGTCATGTTCTTAATAGAGTATGGGATTAAGAATTTTGGCTATGAAACAGACACATGAAACGATGCTCAGCATCCCTCCTAATCAGGGAAATACAAATCAAAACCACACTGAGATACCACCTCACGCCAGTCAGAGTGGCTAAAATGAGCAAATCAGAGAACTCTAGATGCTGGCGAGGATGTGGAGAAACGGGCACCCTCCTGCACTGTTGGTGGGAATGTAAACTGGTACAGCCCCTCTGGAAAACAGTGTGGAGGTTCCTCAGGAAACTAACAATAGAACTCCCTTATGACCCAGCAATAGCACTGCTAGGAATTTACCCAAGGGATACAGAAATGCTGAGGCATAGGAGCACATGTACCCCAATGTTCATAGCAGCACTCTCCACAATAGCTAAAACATGGAAAGAGCCTAAGTGTCCATCAACAGATGAATGGATCAAGAAGATGTGGTTTATCTATACCATGGAATACTACATGGCAATGAGAAACAATGAAATCTGGCCATGTGTAGCAACATGGATGGACCTTGAGGGTGTTATGCTGAGCGAAATAAGTCAGGCAGAGAAGGACAAATACCATATGTTTGCACGTATAGGAGGATTAGGAGGAACTTGACGGAGGAACAAGGGGGAGAAGAAGGGCGGAAATGGTGGGGGAAAGGGAGAGAGGCAAACCATGAGAGACTCTTGAATGCTGACAAAAACTGAGGACTGATGGATGTGGGGGGGAGGGGGGGATGGGCATGGAGGAGGACACTTTGGGGATGAGCACTGAGTGTTATGTAGAAACTAATTTGACAATAAACTATTTGTAAAAAAAAATAAATAAATAAAATAAAATAAAATACTCAAATGCAAAAAAAAAAAAAAAAGAATTTTGGCTATGAATTTGGATATAAGAAGAAAAGAATCCGAAAAAGAAGAATTTAAAGTGCACAAAAACAGTCAATTTCAGCTGATGTATAACTAAGAAAGTAAAGGAAAAGTAGTAGTACCTAAATGTGCAGTAATAGTAGAGTGATTGAGTTGGAGACATTAATGATGATCACAGAAGTATATTGATACAACAATAAATCATTATTTTGCTTCCAAACACTTAAAACTTTATAATGGCCAGCATGCCACCTGAAAGTCATCACTTGTTCCTGACAAGTAAAAAACTCAAACTGGAAAATCAACAGCCTTCCTTAGATACATCAGAGAAGTGGGGTCACAGTGGGGTCCACTGCTTTCGAATTTGGAGAAATCAAGTACAGAGGATTACAATCCACCAGATCCGAAACCCATAGCAAAGACCTTCATTGGAACTGGTACCAAGGCAGGAAAACCTGAACTATAATTGATGAATTGCTGAAGGCTCCATGTGGACTTCTGAGAAATCAAAACTCCAGGGGCAGCCACACGCTTTTATGAGTTTCACCTCCAGGAGGTTGACCAGGTTCTCACAGTGACTACCAGCAGCAAGAGGAGAAAAGGAATCATTTTGAAATACTCAGAGCATTGTTTTGAACAAACCCTCCAGAGCCTAAGCTACTGGGGTTTTATCACAGCCTAACCAACGTGGAGGAAGGAAATGTCCAACTTCAGCTGGCGCTAACTTTGCACATGCAGGAAACGAAATACCCAACTCCAACACTGTACAGCAGTTTTATCTCTTCTAGTGGGGAAAGTGGACTGAGAAACGTTTGTGAAGTCTGCAATCCAGAGGCACAGACTCACTAAAAGGCTGAGACCAAATAACGGGATTACAGAATGCTCCCTTTCCCCCACACTCACCACCACATTACTAAAGGCTTATGTACTGAAGGCCTCTGGACTGCACTTCGTTTTACTTAGTACATCATGTCCGGCTCTCAAGAAAAGAAATGACAAAGCATTACTACAAAGGCAAACAACACAGTTTGAAGAAGCAGAACAGGTATGAGAACCAGCCTCAGGTGTGGCAAGGATTTTGAAAAGATCAGCCAGAGAACTGAAAACTATGGTCAACATGGTATAGGCTCTAGTGGATAAAGTTGGCAGCACGTAAGAACAGATTGGCAATTTAAGCAAGGAGTGTAAATTCTCTGAAAAAGAAAAAAAAAAACTTTTTAAATGCTCCAAAAAAAAAAAAAACAAACCCTAACAGAAATGAAGAATGCCTCTGATGGGCTCATTAGCAGATGGAATATGGCTCAAGAGACAAACTCAGGTTTTCAGGATAAGTCAGTAGAACATTCCAAAATGGAAAAAGGAAAGAAGACAGAAAAAAAAAAAACTAAAACAAAATATTCAGGAACTGAGAAATAATGGCAAAAGTTTTAACATACATGTAATGGGAATATCAGAAGGAAAAGAAAGAAAGGAACAAAAGAAATGTTTGAAATGATCATGACTGAGAAATTTCCAACATTAATGTCAGACACCAACCCACAGATCCAGGAATCTCGGAGAACACCAAGCAGGATAAATGCCAAAAACGAATACCAAACAAAACACACAAAAAGTATACCTAAGCATATTATATTCAAACTTCAGAAAAGCAATGACAAAGAAAAAGTAAGTCAGAGAATAAAAAAACCTTACTTACAAAAATAAGAATTATATCCAACTTCTGCTCAGGGATGAGCACTGGGTATTCTATGGAAACCAACTTGACAATAAATTTTTTAAGAAAAAAAAAGAAAGTAAGTGGCTTGTATTAGCTATTATATTGCAAACTCTAGGACAACCACTAGAAAAAATTTTTAGAAAAAGTAATATTGATATGCTAAGAAAGAAGAGAAAATGAAATCACATAAAATGCTCAGTTAAAACTACAAAAGGCTGAGGAAGATAAAAACAGGAACAAAGAAGAAAGGCAACAGATGGAAAATAGTAACAAATATGGTACATATTAACACAATAATATTGGGACACTGGGTGGTTCAGTCAGTTAAGCATCTGACTTTAACTCAGGTCATGATCTCATAGTTCGTGCATTTGAGCCCTGTGCTGACAGCTCAGAGCCTGGAGCCTGCTTCAGATTCTGTGTCTCCCTCTCTGCCCCTCCCCAGCTTACACTCTGTCTCTGTCTCAAAAATAAAGAAACATTTAAAACATTAAATGTTTTTTAAATATTTAAAACATTTAAAAAAGACAACAATATCAAATAATCACTTTAAAGGTTAACAGTCTAGATACACCAAGAGATTGTCAGAGAGGATCAAAAAACAAGATTCAACTATATGTTGTCTATAAGAAACTTATTTTAAATATAAAGAAACATATATAGATTAAAAGTAATGGGATGGAGAGATATATACCATGTTAACACTAATAAAAAGAATGCAGAAGTAGCTGTATTAATTTCTGACAGAGCAGACTCCAGAGAAAAGAAAGTTATCAGAGATAATTGCATAATAGAGGTCAATTTTCCAGGAAGACTTAACAACTCTTAATGTGTATGTGTCTAACAACAGAGCATCAAAATGCATGAGGCAAAAAAAAACAAAAAACAAAAAACAAAAAACCCTACGAGAACTATAAGGAGAAATAGACAAAGTCATTATTACAGTTGGAGAATTCTACATCCTCTGTCAGAAATGGGCAGATCCAGTAGAAAACCAGTAAAGACATAGTTGAATTCAACAGCACCATTAATCAAGTGGACATAATCTACATCTAGCAACTATTTTATTCAAGTACAGCAGAATACACAGTCTTGATAAAGAACATGTACAAAAAGCAATTAACATTATACTTAATGATGGAAACTATAAACTTTGCTGCTAATCAGGAACAAGATAAGGATGTCCCTTCTCAACACTCCTGGTCAACATCATATTGGAAGTCTTAGCTAATGCAATAAGACAAGAAAAGGAAATAAAAATATACTGATTGGGAAGGAAGAAATAAAACTGTCTGTGTTTGCAGATGACATGATCATTGATTTAGGAAAAAAAAAGTCAAAAAACTCCTGGAACCAATAAACAATTATTGTAAGGTTGCTGGATACAAGGTTAATACACAAAAGTCAATCACTCTCCTGTATACCAGCAATGAACAAGTGGAATATGAAATTATAAACACAATCCCTTTTGCATTAGCACACCAAAAATGATATACTTAGTTATAATTGTAACAAAATATGTAAAACATCTATGGGAGGAAAATTATAAATTTTCATAACTAAATAAGTGGAGAGATATTCCATGTTCATGGATAGGAAGACTCAATATTGTCATGAGGTCAGCTATTCTCAATTTGATCTATAGGTTCAACAGAATCCCAATAAAAGTTCCAGAAAGTTATTTGATTCTATATTTTACATGGAGAGGATAAAGACTCATAATACCAACACAATATTGAAGGAGAACAGCAAAGTCAGACTGATAAAAGTCAACTTCAAGACTTAGTATAAAACTACAGTAATCAAGACAGTAGAATTAGCAAAAGAATAGACAAACAGATCAATTAAACAGAATAAAGAGCCCACAAATAGACCCACATGAATATAGTCATATGGTCAACTGATCTTTGACCAAGGAGCAAAAAGATTCTTTTCAACAAATGGTGCTGGAACAACTGGACATGCATATACCCCCCACCCCTGCCAAATAAAAAGAAAAGAATCTAGACCGAGACCTTACCCCCTTCAAAATTAACTCAAAATGGATTATATACCTAAATGTAAATGCACAATTCTAAGACAGATGACAACACTGGAGATAACCTAAATGACCTTGGGAATGGCAATGACTTTTTAGATACAACACCAAAGGCATGATCCATGAAAGAAGTAATTTATAAGCTGGACTTCATTAAAACTAAGAACTTCTGCTCTGCAAAAGACACTGTCAAGAGAAAGAAGACAAGCCACTGACTGGGAGAAGAATATTTGCAAAAGACATATCTGATAGAGCTATTAAAACTCAACCATAAGAAAATAAACAACCTGGTTTAAAAGTTGGCAAATGACTTGAACAGATACGTCACTGAAGAAGATATAGAGATGGCAATAAATATATGAAAAGATGCTCTGATGCTCCACATCGTGTGTCATTAGGGAAGTATAAATTATAATAACACTGATAATGACAATACATCTATTAGAATGGCTACAGTCCAAAACACTGACAACGTAAAGTGTTGTTGATGATGTGGAAGAAGAGAAACTCCCATTCATTGCTGGTGAGAACGCAAAATGGTACAGCCACTTTGGAAGACCATTAGGCAGTTTCTTGCAAAACTGAACACACTCTTTACCATATGATCCAGCAATTGTGCTTCATGGTACTTATCCCAAAGAGTTGAAAACTATGTGCACACAAAAACTGGCACACAGATGTTTATAATTGCTTTACTCATGATTGCCAAAAGTTGGAAGCAACCAAGAGGTCCCTCAGTAGGAAAATGGATAAATAAACTGTGGTCCATCTAGACAATGGGATATTATTCTGCAATAAGAAGAAACGGCTACCAAGCAATGAAAAGACATGGAAGAAACTTAAAATTCATATTAATAAGTGAAAGAAGTCAATCTGAGGAAGATACTCGCCATGTGACTCCAGCCATATGGTCTTCTGGAAAGAGCAGGACTGTGGAGACAGTAAAAAGATGGGTGGTTTTTAGCGCTTAGGGAAGAGGAGGATGGGAAGGTAGAGCACAGAGGACTGTTAGGGCAGTGAAACTATTCTGTATGATACTATAACAGGAGATACATATCACTACACATTTGTCAAAACACATACAATGGACAATACCAAGAGTGAACTCTAATGTAAGCTGTGGACCTTGGGTGATGATGTTGTATCAGTGTAGGGTCAGTGAATGTGACAAATGTATCACTGTGGTGCAGGATGTTGGTAGCGAGGAAGGCTGTGTAAATATGGAGAAAGGGAATAAATGGAAAATCCCTACCTTCTGCTCAATACTGTGAACCCCAAACTCCAAAAATTAAAGTCTGTTCTTTAAAAAAGAACTTTATTACACATGCCATCTATGAGCTCTTAAGAATGGAATAAAATTGTTTTCCATCCAATACTTCTTGGTTTATAAGCGTTGTGGGGAATGAAGGGAAATGAAAGCTGAATTTAAATGCAAATTTATGATTTTTAAAAGATCAGATAATACAAAGAAGGCCCCTCTGAATGATGAAGGAAATGAATATGGCAGAAAAAGATGGGAAAATGCTACATCCTTGTCAGCTCTGGCACTTAGTGGAGACTCAATAACCATTTGATGAATAGCAAACGGTACTCTTTGACATTCCTGAGGTTTTCACTAAGGATCCTTGGGACTGTCATAGTAAATGAAGCTTGTGAGTTGACTTTTTTAATATGTAAAGAATGTTTACACTGCAAATAACTGGAGTTTTAGAATATATATATTTTTTAATGTTTATTTTTGAGAGAGAGAGAGAGAGTACATGTGAGCATAAGTGGGGGATGGGCAGAGAGACACAGGGAGGCACAGAAGCCAAACCAGGCTCCAGGCTCTGAGCTGTTAGTACAGAGCCCCACACAGGGCTCAAACTCAAAAACTATGAGATCATGACCTAAGCTGAAGTCGGATGCTTAGCTAATTGAGCCACCCAGGCGCCCCTGAAATTTTACAATATTTTAATTAGCAGAGAAGGTCAAAATGACAAAGTTTCAGGATGGAAGTAAATATATGGGATTAAAAAAAATAAATCCTCGGGGCGCCTGGGTGGCTTAGTCGGTTAAGCTTCCGGCTTTCGCTTAGGTCATGATCTCGCAGTTTGTGGGTTCGAGCCCCGCGTCGGACTCTGTGCTGACTGCCAGCTCAGAGCCTGGAGCCTGCGTCTCCCTCTCTCTCTGACCCTCCCCTGCTCACGCTGTCTCTCTCTCTCTCTCTCTCCTAGAAATAAATAAAAATATGAAAAAAAAAATAAGTCCTCAAAAAGATGGTTGACTGTTTAAACAAAAAGTGTAACTTGCTGAGAGAATTACCACATTATTTATTTGGATGGAAAGGACCTGGGGTCCTATTTTGCAGAGGAGGAAATAAAATCACTAACACGCCTCATGTCTTATACAGTGATTTGCTAGAATCTAGGCCTCTGGACCAAGGGACCCTGTCCTGCAATGCCTCTAGAAGCAGGTTACTCTTTCTAATATGCCAACAAGTGTTTGGCCAGTTAAGAGTACAGTTACAATGAGTTATGTAAAGTTATAATAATTATCAGTGTCTTAAAAACAACCTTGTTAAGATTCCTTTTAGAGTAACCCTTACTCCACAGTTAGAGAAGTTTATCTGTGAAACACCTCTACTGAAATGTCTCTTTGCTGTTACAAATTTACCATAGCCAAAAAAAAAAAAAAAAAAAAAAGAAAGAAAGAAAAAAGAAAAGAAAAAGATTTCTACTAATAAAATGTTCAGAATTTCTACTAATGAAATGCCACTGACAACAATGATAGTTTTGGCTAGCAGAACAATTTTATTGCAGAAACAGATGAAAGCAGGCCGGTAGACAGAGCCAAGGACCAGAGAGATTTTTAAAGTTACTGCCCACCCCCCCCAAAAAAAACCCTAACCCAAAACCAAACTAAAAAACAATGGCTGACCTCTGGAAAACAGTGTGGAGGTTCCTCAGGAAACTAACAATAGAACTCCCTTATGACCCAGCAATAGCACTGCTAGGAATTTACCCAAGGGATACAGAAATGCTGAGGCATAGGAGCACATGTACCCCAATGTTCATAGCAGCACTCTCCACAATAGCTAAAACATGGAAAGAGCCTAAGTGT